>NW_020257911.1:0-25000 GCF_003255815.1 Theropithecus gelada
AGGGTGGAGGAGGTGAAGGGTGTAGGAAGTGAGGGATGGGATGAAGGATGGAGGAGGTGAAGGGTGTAGGAAGTGAGGGATGGGTGAAGGGTGGAGGAGGGGACCTGTGTAGGAAATGAGGAATGGAATGGTGGTGGGGAGGTGGAGGGAGCGGGGTGAGGACACGCAGCAGGGGAGGCAAGGCAGGACCCGTCTGGGACTCTGCTTGGAGGTGTCTCTATGTGGCTTTTTTCTAGGGCCTCGGTTTCCAGATTTGCTCTGTGCACATTAGCTGGGGACATTCTCCCAGCTGGACTTCCTGTGAACTTGGGCAATTTCCTTGCAGGCCCAGTGGTGTTGGGGCAGAGCGGACTGTATTAGTCCATTCTTGCAATGCCATAAAGAAATATCCAGGCCGGGCCAGATGCAGTGGCTCACGCTTGTAATCCCAGCACTTTGGGAGGCCGAGAAGGGCAGATCACCTGAGGCCAGAAGTTTGAGACCAGCCTGGCTAACATGGAAAACCCTGTCTCTACTAAAAATACAAAAAATTAGCTGGGAGTGGTGGCAGGCTCCTGTAGTCCCAGCTACTCAGAAGGCTGAGGCAGGAGAATGGCGTGAGCCCCAGGAGCGGAGCTTGCAGTGAGACAAGATCGCACCACTGCACTCCAGCCTGGGTGACAGAGCGAGACTCTGTCTCAAAAAACAAAAACAAAAAACAAACAACAACAACAACAACAAATTATCTGGGCGTGGTGGCGGGAGTCTGTAATCCCAACTACTCGGGAGGCTGAGGCAGGAGGATCACTTGAACCTGGGAGGCGGAGGTTGCAATGAGCTCAGATCATACCATTGTGCTCCAGCCTGGGCAATAAGAGTGAAACTCTGTTCCACCCCCGACCCCCATTCCCCCAAAAAAGACAAGTAATGTCTGAGACAGGTAATTGATAGAGAAAAGAGGTTTAATTGGCTCATGGTTCCACAGCCTGTACAGGAAGCATGGCAGCTGCTACTTCTGGGAGGCCTCAGGAAACTTACGGTCATGGCGGAAGGCGGAGGGGAGCAGGCAGGTCACTTGACCGGAGCAGGAGCACAGGGGAGGAGGTGCCACACACTTTTAAACCACCGGATCTTGTGAGAACTCTATTATGAGACAGGACTGAGGAGGTGGTGCTAAACCATTCATGAGGATACACCGTCGTGATCCAATCACCTCCCACCAGGCACTACCTCCAACACAGGACAATTCAACATGAGATTTGGGTGGGGACACAGAGCCAAACTACATCAGGGGACCTTCCCTGCTTGTCCCATCTGCCACCCCAGCTCCCACCCCCCCACCCCCAACCCAGAGCAGGCTGGGGCAGGGGTCTGAGCTAAAGAGGTAAGGCCTTGTTCAGGCACAGACTGGAAGGAAGAACTGAGACACCATTCATTCGTGTTTTCATTGGTTCATTTATTCATTCATCCACTATGCAAGAGGCACCACTGTATGCCTGGCCCTGCCCTGATGCTGGGCACACAGCAGTGACAGACACAAGCCCCAGAGTCCCTGCCCGCTCAGAACTCATAACCCACCGGGGACGATGATTGTCTATGAAGAAGTGGATCAAATCATTGCAGACACGTGTTCCCTACGCAGGAGATAAACCTGCATCACAAAAGTGACTTGGCTGGGAGTCGCAGACCTCTGGGGTCTGACTCAGAAGCCGACATGTTTGCTGACATGGGAAGCGGGGAAGAGGCCAGCTCCAAGGGGACCGGGGACGGAGCACTGGGCAGGGGGACCAGCAAAGACATTGAAGCAGGAACAGGTGAGGCCTGGCTGGCAGGAGTGGAGGGAGGAGAGGGAGGGTGGCCAGTGAAGTTGAAGGTCGCCTGGGGTCAAACAGTGCCTGGTGGGCTGTGGGAAGAGTCTGGACTTTCACGAGAAGGACGCCAGGGCATTATGTGAACATTTCAACACTTCCCTCAAGAGACCTCGAGGGCCCTGCTGCACCGTGTAGTTACTGCAGCCGGCTGAGGAGGTTGGACAGGCACTAAGAGCCCTATTTTACAAAGGGAGGAACCCACAGGACCTCACTCTCCCTATCTGTGTAACGTGAAGTCTGGCTTGCCAGGATCCCAGGAGGCGGGAGAGGGCGGCGGTTAGTGATATATCCTCCTGGTCAAATGTGAAGATAGTGGAATCGCAGCTCCAGCTGCAGGGAGCATAGCACCTGCCTGGGATCCCTCCTCTATTTATCCAGGTGACCATGGGTTTTTTTTTTGAGATGGAGTCTCGCTCTGTCGCCCAGGCTGGAGTGCAGTGGCCGGATCTCAGCTCACTGCAAGCTCCGCCTCCCGGGTTTACACCATTCTCCTGCCTCAGCCTCCCGAGTAGCTGGGACTACAAGTGCCCGCCACCTCGCCCGGCTAGTTTTTTTGTATTTTTTAGTAGAGATGGGATTTCACCATGTTAGCCAGGATGGTCTCGATCCCCTGACCTCGTGATCCGCCCATCTCGGCCTCCCAAAGTGCTGGGATTACAGGCTTGAGCCACCGCGCCCAGCCGACCATGGGTTTTGAGACACCCTCTTTTAAAAATTACTTTTTTTTTTTTTTTTGAGGTGGAGTCTTGCTCTGTCGCCCAGGCTGGAGTGCAGTGGTGAAATCTGAGCTTCAAACAATTCTCCTGCCCCAGCCTCCCGAGAGCTGGGTGCCCACGACCACGCCTGACTAATTTTTGTAGTTTTAATAGAGATGGTGTTTCACCATGTTGGCCAGGCAGGTCTCGAACTTCTGACCTCAGGTGATCCACTTGCCTTGGCGTCCCAAAGTGCTGGGATTACAGGCGTGAGCCACCATGCCCGGCCTTCATTGCAATTTTTTTTTTTTAAGATGGAGTCTCGCTCTGCTGCCCAGGCTGGAGTGCAGCGGCGCGATCTCGGCTCACTGCAAACTCCGCCTCCTGGGTTCACGCCATTCTCCTGCCTCAGCCTCCCGAGTAGCTGGGACTACAGGTGCCCACCACCACGCCCGACTAATTTTTTGTATTTTTAGTAGAGACGGGGTTTCACTGTGTTAGCCAGGATGGTCTCGATCTCCTGACCTCGTGATCCACCCGCCTCGGCCTCCCAAAGTGCTAGGATTACAGGCATGAGCCACCATGCCTAGCCTTCATTGCAATGTTTAAAGCATTTTATTAATTAATAATTATTGATTCACGGGAAGGTACAAGGAGGTCCAATGACCCTTCACCTAGCCCCCCAGCTGTGTTTACATGTAGCATAACTGCAGTGCAACCTCAGAAGCAGCACAGTGGAAGGACACAGGTCTCACCGGTTTTACATGTACTCATCTAAGCGCGTATGTGTGTGTGGTTTATATAGTTTTATCACACATATAACTTCCTCTAAACACTGTCACAGGATACTGCTTTTTTTTTTTTTGGACAGGGTCTTGCTCCATCGTCCAGGCTGGAGTGGTGCAGTGGTGCAAACACAGCTCACTGAAGCCTCAATCTCTCGGGCTCAAGTGATCCTCCCACCTCAGCATTCCCCGAGTAGCTGGGACTACAGATACATGCACATCACCACACGTAGCTAATTTTCTTTCTTTTTTTTTTTTGAGACGGAGTCTCACTCTGTCGCCCAGGCTGGAGTGCAGTGGTGCCATCTCGGCTCACTGCAAGCTCTGCCTCCTGGGGTCCCGCCATTCTCCTGCCTCAGCCTCCCGAGTAACTGGGACTACAGGCGCCTGTCACCACGCCTGGCTAATTTTTTGTAGTTTTAGTAGAGACAGGGTTTCACCGTGTTAGCCAGGATGGTCTCGATCTCCTGACCTCGTGATCTACCCGCCTCGGCCTCCCAAAGTGCTGGGATTACAGGCATGAGCCACCGCACCCGTCTAATTTTCTTATATATGTATTTGTAGATATGGGGGGTCTTGCTATGTTGCCCAGAATGGTCTCAAACTCCTGGGCTCAAGGGATCCTCCTGCTTCGGCCTCCCCAAAGTGCTGGGATGACAGGTGTGAGTCACCACACAAACAAGATGCTTAGGTGACATGGAAGACTCCCTCATGACAGCCCTCCTAGCCACATTACCACCCTCACTAATGCAATATGTGTGTATTTGAGAGTCTCGCTCTGTCGCCCAGACTGGAGTGCAGTGGCATGATCTCTGCTCACTGCAACCTCCACCTCCCAGGTTCAAGCGATTCTCCTGCCTCAACCTCCCAAGTAGCCAGGATTATAGGCATGCGCCACCACGGCCCAGCTAATTTTTATTTTTTTGTATTATTAGTGGAGATGGGGTCTCACTATGTTGGCCAGTCTGGTCTTGAACTCCTGGCCTCAAGTAATCCACCCATCTTGGTCTTTCAAAGTGCTGGGATTACAGGCATGAGCCACTGCACCTGGTCCTAATGCAATTTTTTTTTTTTTTTTTTGAGACAGAGTCTCGCTCTGTCACCCAGGCTGGAGTGCGGTGGCCGGATCTCAGCTCACTGCAAGCTCCGCCTCCCGGGTTTATGCCGTTCTCCTGCCTCAGCCTCTCGAGTAGCTGGGACTACAGGCGCCGCCACCTTGCCCGGCTAGTTTTTTGTATTTTTTTTAGTAGAGACGGGGTTTCACCATGTTAGCCAGGATGGTCTCGATCTCCTGACCTCGTGATCCGCCCGTCTCGGCCTCCCAAAGTGCTGGGATTACAGGCATGAGCCACCGCGCCCGGCCACAATGCAATATTTTTTAAAAAATTGATACGAGCACAAAAAATCTGCATTGAACAAAATATTAAAATCCCAAATAAAGGCAGCATCCAACATTTCCCTGAGAGCCTCAGGCAAAAGGAAAATGTGTGCATGTGTACATATACCAAATATTTAAGCATCTTTTTATATCTTTTTATTTTTTTGAGACAGGGTCTCAATTTGTTGCCCAGGCTGGAGTGCAGTGGTGCAATCTTGGTTCACTGCAACCTCCTCCTTCCACTTCAAGTGATTCTCCTGCCTCAGCCTCCTGAGTAAGCTGGGACTACAGGTGTGAGCCACTGTGCCCGTCTAATTTTTTTTCTTTTCTTTTCTTTTTTTCTTTCTTTCTTTCTTTCTTTTTTTTTTTTTTGAGATGTTGCCAGGCTGCAGTGCAGCATTGTGATCTCGGCTCACTGCAACCTCCGTCTCCCGGGTTCAAGTGATTCTCCTAATTCAGCCTCCTGAGTAGCTGGGACTACAGGCGTGCGTCACCACGCCCAGCTAATTTTTGCATTTTTAGTAGAGACGGGGTTTCACCATGTTGGCCAGGATGGTCTCAATCTCTTGACCTCATGATCCACCTGCCTCGGCCTCTCAAAGTGCTGAGATTACAGGCATGAGCCACCGTGCCTGACCCAGTACCTTTATATATCTTTATGCATTTTTAGTGGTTGATTTTTTTTCCCGAAGTAGATTTTGAAAATATGACTGATGATTTAGTAGAATTTGCTTCTACTAAAACTAGGACAGTAAAATTATAATAAAGTCTATTTGGACATAAAGAAACTTAATAATAACATTATAAAAAGATACATGCCATTGTGAGTTTGAATACAACATCTTTTCAATCCTTGAATACTTTCAACTGCTTTAATGTTCTGGAAAAAAATTAACCATTAAAAAATACAGGCTCATGCCTGTAATCCCAGTATTTTGGCAGGCTGAGGGAGGAGGATCACTTGAGCCCAGGAGTTCAAAATCAGCCTGGGCAACCTGGTAAGACCCCATCTCAAAAGAAAACATTAAAAAATTCATAACTCTCTGGCAGAATATTTGGCAGTTTCTTAAAGAACAAATCGTGCAGCTACCATATGACATAGCAACTGTGGTCCTGGTCATATATCTCAGAGAAGTGATTTATGTTGATACACGAACCCTTACAGGAATGTTTTTTTTTTTTTTTTTTTTTTTTTTTTTTTTTTTTTTTTTTTTTTTTGAGACGGAGTCTCGCTCAGTCGCCCAGGCTGGAGTGCAGTGGCTGGATCTCAGCTCACTGCAAGCTCCGCCTCCCGGGTTTACGCCATTCTCCTGCCTCAGCCTCCCGAGTAGCTGGGACTACAGGCGCCCGCCACCTCGCCCGGCTAGTTTTTTTTTGTATTTTTTAGTAGAGACGGGGTTTCCCGTGTTCGCCAGGATGGTCTTGATCTCCTGACCTCGTGATCCGCCCGTCTCGGCCTCCCAAAGTGCTGGGATGACAGGCTTGAGCCACCGCGCCCGGCCCCCTTACAGGAATGTTAATGGCAGCTTTATTAGTAAGAGCCAAACACTGGTCTTCAGTGGGTGGATGGTTGAAAAAATTGTGCCCCATCCTCATTGTGGAATATTACTCAGCAGTCAAAAGGAACAAAATACTAAGACAAGCAACCACCTAGATGAATCAGATAATTATAAAAAGTGAAAAAAGTTGGTCAGATGAGGCGGCTCACACCTGTAATCCCAGCACTTTGGGAGGCCAAGGCCAGCAGATCACTTGAGGTCAGGAGTTCGAGACCAGCCTGGGCAACATGGCGAAACCCTGCCTCTACTAAAGACAAAAATTAGTCAGACGTGGTGGCAGGTGCCTGTAATCCCAGCTACTCAGGATGCTGAGGCAGGAAAATCGCTGGAACCTGTGAGGCGTTGCAGTGAGCCGAGATCATGCCATTGTACTGCAGCCTGGGCAACAGAGTGAGATTCTGTCTCAAACAAATCAAATCAAAACAAGACAACCTAGGTGATGGGTAGATAGGTGCAGCAAACCACCATGGCACACGTTTACCTATGTAACAAGCCTGCACATCCTGCACATTTATCCCGGAATTTAAAATAAAATAAAAATACAAAATAACTAGCCAGGCATGGTGGTGCACACCTATAGTCCCAGCTACTTGGGAGGCTGAGGCAGGAGGATGGCTTGAGCCCAGGAGTTTGAGGCTGCAAGTGAGCTATGAATGTGCCACTGCACTCAAGCCTGGGAGACAGAGCAAGACTTTGTCTCAAAAAAAAAAAAAAAAAAAAAAAAGGTGGGGGCTGAGAACAGTGGCTCACTCCTGTAATCCCAGCACTTTGGGAGGCTGAGGCGGGTGGAGCACCCGAGGTCAGGAGTTTGAGACCAGGCTGGCCAACATGGTGAAACTCCGTCTCTATTAAAAATACAAAAGTGGCCGGGTGCGGTGGCTCAAGCCTGTAATCCCAGCACTTTGGGAGGCCGAGACGGGCGGATCACGAGGTCAGGAGATCGAGACCATCCTGGCTGACACAGTGAAACCCCGTCTCTACTAAAAAATACAAAAAACTAGCCGGGCGACGTGGCGGGCGCCTGTAAGCCCAGCTACTCGGGAGGCTGAGGCGGGAGAATAGCTTGAACCTGGGAGGTGGAGTTTGCAGGGAGCCGAGATCACGTCACTGCACTCCAGCCTGGGCGACAAGAGTGAGACTCCGTCTCAAAACAAACAAAAAACAAACACATAAACAACAAATAAAACGAACAAAAAACCCAAAGGAAATTGATGAGAAAAGATACGTGAAAATATGTCTATTTCGGGATATGCTGCCTTTTGCATTTGTCTTAGGCTCCAACATGGTTTCACATGACACTTTTTCAAAATTGTTACAAATACTTGTATCTATGTATGGGGTACATGTGGTATTTGTTATATGCATGGAACATATAATGATCATATTTGGTATTTGGAGTGTTCACAACTTAGACTATTTCTCATTTCTATATGTTGGGAACAATTCAAGGTCTCTCTTCTAGCTATTTTTTTGAGACGGCGTTTTGCTCCTGTTGCCCAGGCTGGAATGCAGTGGTGCGACCTCGGCTCACCTTAGCCTCCACCTCCTGGGTTCAAGCGATTCTCCTGCCTCAGCCTCCCGAGTAGCTGGGATTACAGGTGCACACCACCACGCCCGGCTAATTTTGTATTTTTAGTAGAGACAGGGTTTCTTCATGTTGGTCAAGCTGGTCTCAAACTCCTGATCTCAGGTGATCCGCCCGCCTCGTCCTCCACAAGTGTTGCAATTACAGGCGTGAGCCACCGCGTCTGGGTGGGTGCCTGCAATCCCAGTATTTTGGGAGGCCGAGATGGGTGGATCATGAGGTCCAGAGATCGAGATCATCCTGGCTAACATGGTGAAACCCCGTCTGTACTAAAAAATACAAAAAATTAGCTGAGTGTGGTGGGACGTGCCTGTAGTCCCAGCTACTCAGGAGGGTGAGGCAGGAGAATCACTTGAACCCGGGAGGTGGAGGTTGTGGTGAGCCGAGGTCACGTCATTGCACGCCAGCCTGGGCAACAAGAGTGAAACTCCATCTCTCTCTCTCTCTCTCTCTCTCTCTCACACACACACACACACACACACACACACAAATTTTATTAAATAGAGATGAAGCCTCGCTATGTTGCCCAGGCTGGTCTCGAACTCCTGCCCTCAAGGAATTCTCCTGCCTTGGCTTCCCAAAGTGTTGGGATCATATTTTGAAATATACAATACATTGTTGCTAACTACAGTCACCCTATTCTGCTATCAAACATTAGAATGTATTCCTTCTGTCTAACTGAATGTTTGTACTCATTAACTCACGTCTTTTCATTTACCCCTACTCAACCTACACAACCTTCCAGCCTCTGATATTGATCATTCTACTCTCTACCTCCATGAGATCAACTCTCTGGCTCCCACATATCAGTGACAACACGCCGTATTTGTCTTTCTGTGTCTGGTTTATTTCACTTTTTCACTTAATATTGACCTCCGGTCCCATCCATTTTGCTGCAAATGACATTTTATTCTTTGGTATGGCCAAATCATATTCCATTGTGTATTTAACACTTCCTTTCTTTTCTTTTTTTTTTTTAAAGATAGGGTCTCACTCTGTCGCCCACGCTGGAGCGCAGTGGCATGATCATAGCTCACTGCAGCCTCAACCTCCCAGGCTCAAGCGATCCTCCTGCTTTGGCCTCCGAAGTAGCTGGGACTACTGGTGTGCGCCGCCAGCCCTGGCTAATATTTTAATTTTTTTGTAGAGTTGGGGTCTCACTATGTTGCCAGGCTGGTCTTGAACTCCTGGGCTCAAGTGATCTTCCCGCTTCAGCCTCCCGAAGTGCTAGGAATACAGTTGTGAGCTACTGTGCCCTGCTCAAGTTCTATTTAAACAGTCATTCCTCTTGGGGAATGCCAGTGGGGAGAGCCTGGAGGAGGGCAAGCAGGGAGATGGAGGTTTCTCTGTGTCCTGCAGGGCAGGCCACTGGAGCCCGGAGGATGAGCAGGGAGGTTCCTGCAGGGATGACTGGAACCCGGGGGAAGTTTATCTTGGATTTTGGCCAGCAGCTCCAATCACAGGGCTCAGGTGGGGCAGCAAGGACACAGTGTCAGTGCTGGACGAAGTCCCTGAGGTCACAGAATATGGTGGCTCCATCTTCCTTCCAGGGCTGTGTGCTTCTTTTGGAGAAATACAAAGTGTTTCCCAATATCCCCAAGGGAGCCTGTGAAAAATGAAGATTCCACACCTGTAATCCCAGCATTTTGGGAGGCGGAGGCAGGAGAATCACTTGAGCGCAGGAGTTCAAGACCAGCTTGGACAACATAGCAAGACCCCATCTCTAACAAAAACATTAGCCAGGACCAGGTGCGGTGGCTCACGCCTGTAATCCCAGCACTTTGGGAGGCCAAGGCAGGTGGATCACCTGAGGTCAGGAGTTCAAGACCAGCCTGGCCAAAATGGTGAAACTCCATCTCTACTAATAATACAAAAATTAGCCGGGCGTGGTGGTGGGTGCCTGTAGTCCCAGCTACTCGGGAAGCTGAGACAGAAGAATCACTTGAACCTGAGAGATGGAGGTTGCAGTGAGCCGAGATCGTGCCACTGCTCTCTAGCCTGGGCAACAAAGCAAGACTCCATCTCAAAAAAAAAAAAAAAAAAAAAAAAAAAAGCCGAGTGTGGTGGTGCGTGCCTGTGGCCCCAGCTACCTGGGAGGCTGAGGTGGAAGGACCACTTGAGCCCGGGACTTCAAAGCTACAGTGAGCTATGTCTGCACCACTGCACTCCAGCCAGGGCAATTGAGTGGGACCCTGTCTCAAAAACAAAACAAAAGCAAAACAAAAGACAGATTGTAGGGTCCAGTTCCCTGTAGGATTCTGGTTCATTCCGTCTGGGTTGGGGCCCAGGAATTTGTGAATCCAGGGCCATGAGTTAGGAAACTGAGAAACCTTGGAAATGATGAGACAGGCTTGGGCAAGTGATCTTAGGGGGCAAGTGACCTTAGGTTTCACCTCTCTGAGACCCAGTTTCCACCTCTGTAAAATGCAGATAGTAATCTCGCCTTCTGGCCTTATGCAGCGGGTTCCACGAAAGGGAGCCTATAAAGTATTCAAGAAAGCGGCGCAGCAGTTACGATCACTGACATTCTTCCTCCTCAAATGAACCCCTGGAGCTGGCATGCAGGATTCGAACCCGCTCTCCTAGCGCGGGATTCGAACTCGCGAAACGCCTCGCGCCTTCCTGACGTCACGAAGTCACCCCTGGAAAGCCGCTCCTCGCCCCGCCCCCGGCCCCGCCCGCGCCCGGAGCCCCGCCCCGCTCTCCTGGGCGCAGCCTACCCCGCTGCCTGCCCCGCGCCCCGCCCCCGCTCCGGCCTCCCGCCGCCGGGGCTCGCGATTGGTCGTGCCGGGACGCCAGGGCCCGCCCCCCCGAGTGTCGGCCCCGCCCCCGCAGAGGGGAGCTAGCGCTCGCGGGCCGGGGCGGCGGGTTCGGCTGCGCGGCGGGGCTGAGGCGGCCGCGGGGCCCGAGCGCAGGTAAGGGCGCCCGCGTTTCGGGCCAGGGGAAGTGAGGGCGCGGCCGGCGTCCCGGAGAGGGGACTGGGACGGCTCCGAAATGACTGCGGACCGAGTTGGGGGTCGGAGTTGGCTGAGGAGGGGGGCTGGGGCTGGGGACCCGGGCTGCAATTGGAGGCTGGGATTGGAATTGGGGATGGGGCTGCGCTTGGGGGTCGGAGTTAGCTGGGGAGGGCCTGGGGCTGGAGATTGGAACTGCACTTGGGGCTCAGGGCTAGCTGGGGAGGGGGCGGGAGTTGCAGGTCGAGGTTAACTGGGGACGGGGCAGGAGGTGCAGATGGAGGTTAACTGGGGAAGGGTTGGGTCCGGGCACTGGGACTCCACTGGGGATCACGGCTAGCTGGAGAGGAGGCTGGAGTTGCAGGTTCAGGTTCGCTGGGGAGGGGGCTGGAGGTGGCATTGGAGGTCTAAATTAGCTGGGGAGGGGGCTGAGCGTGAGATGGGGGTCTGAGTTAGCTGGGGAGAGGGCCGGAGTTGCAGGTCCAGCTTAGCTGGAGAGGAGGCTGTAAGTGGAACTGGAGGTCTGAGTTAGCTGAGGAGGGGCCTGGGGGTGAGACTGGACGTTTGAGTTATCTGGGGAGGGAGCTGGAGTGACAGGTCGAGGTTATCTGGGGATGGGGCTTGGAGTAGGATTGGAGGTCTGAGTTATCTGGGGAGGAGTTTGGAGTGGCAGGTCGAGGTTAGCTGGGGAGGGGGCTTGGAGTAGGATTGGAGGTCTGAGTTAGCTGGGGAGGGGTCTGGAGTTGCAGGTCCAGGTTAGCTAGGAAGGGGCTGGTGGTGGAATTGGAGGTCTTGAGTTTGCTGGGGAGGGAGCTGGGGTGGAACTGGAGGTCTTGAGTTTGCTGGGGAGGGGGCTAGAGTCGCAGGTCGAGGTTAGCTGCGGAGGGGGCTTGGAGTGGGGTTGGAGGTCCGAGTTAGCTGGGGAGGGGGCTGGAATTGTAGGTCGAGGGGCTGGAGGTGGAATTGGAAATCTGAGTTAGTTGGGGAGGGCGCTGGAGGTGTAGCTGGGGATTGAGATTAGCTGGAGAGGGGAACAGGGGTTGAGTCAAGGGTCAGCTTATTTGAAGAGGGAGCTGGGAGTGGGGTTGAGGTTTGAAGGGGGGGGGGGGGGGGGCGGGGGATGAAGTTTGAAGTGGGTTTGTTGGAGAGGGGGCTGCAGAGGGAATTAGAGGTTGAGGTTGTCTGGGGAGAGGACTGAGGAATGGGGTTGGTGAAGATGGAGGGCGGTGATTGACGGCCCAGGGGTTAGGCTTAGCTGAAAAGGAGCAGAAGAACAAAGTTGGGGTGAGCCAGAGAGTGGCTGGAGCATACAGGTGGGGGGCCAGGCTTGTTCCAGAAGGGGTCTGGGGGCTTTCAGGGGGAAATGGGGAGCTTGTGAGTGTGTGGGGTGGAGGGGGATTCAGGGAGAAGGAAGTTAGGATGAGGTAGTGAGAAAGGCGGTGGGAGTAAGGTCCCAGGCTGGAGATAACCTGGGGGCAGGTGTTTTGCTAGACATTAACTAATTAGGAGGAAAACGGGGTGTGGGGAGGTGTCTCAGGTAGGATCCAGTTAAAAGGAATTTGGAGAGGACTCACCCCTCTACTTTTGGGGGAGATGTTAATTGTTTGCTCTAGAACCGGGCACGGAGCAGAACCCCCCTGGGAACAGTGAGCTGAAGGAGACGGGAGTTTGGAATACTTTCTGAGGTTTATTTCTAGGATATAGGGTGCCAAGGAGAACGCTTCAGGAAGGAGAAAGGCTCCTGTCGGTGACTGAATTTTTCAGGAACTAAAGTGGGAGTTTTTGGGACGGTGATATTGAGCGACGTGGGTGGTACTTTATTTTTCCTGGGGAGCGGGGGTTGCTAGGGGCTGGGAGGTGGGCGGTGGAAGACAAGCTTGATGAACAGAGGCAGCGGATTCCCAGCTAAGCGTCTTCACACGGTTGCTAGGTGTCAGCGAGGCAAATGCCAAGTTCACAAACTTGTTCCCATCGTGGGATGCTGCGATCTTGCCCTGAGGGAGAGTCGGGGGCCTCTGGGAGATGTGCCTGTGTGTTCCCACTCGGCCTCTCGCTGCTGGGCTGTATCATCTTTTGAAGGTGTTGTTGACTCCCCTGCAAAGCGGGAATAATAAAAACGGTAGCATGTGCCTCTCAGGGTCGAATTACGGGATGTATGCATGGAATATTTCCTAGCAGGTAGCCAGGGTACCTGAAGCATAGAGAATAATGTACTCAATCCAGTTTTTTTCTTGGGTGCGTTTGGAGGTAGAGGAGTGGGATGCCTGAGTTGTCACAGAGGAGAGGAAAGGAAGTGACTGGAACTTGACTCTAGTCCTGCAACCTTAGCAGCATACATCAGGGTCACCCCCAGAAGCTTTCAAAAATAATCTGCATGGGTGGTTGTGGTGGCACATGCCTGTAATCCCCACGCTTTGGGAGGCTGAGGTGGGTAGATCACCTGAGGTCAGGAGTTCGAGACCAGCCTGGCCAATAGAGTGAAAACCTGTCTCTACTAAAAATAGAAAATTTAGCTGGGCATGGTGGTGTTTGCCTGTAATCCCAGCTACTTGGGAGGCTGAAGCAGGAGAATGGCTTGAACCCAGAAGGTGGAGGTTGCAGTGAGCCGAGATCATGCCACTGCACTCCAGCCTGGGCAAGTGAGAGAGACTCTGTCTCAAAAAAAAAAAAAAAAAAAAAAGAATCTCCAACAGCAAGAAAAATATTTCTTAATATTATTATTATTACTATTATTTTGAGATGGAGTCTTAAATATGGAGCCTGTCTCCATATTATTAAAAGTGAGTAAAAAACTGAAAAGAAAGAAGACTTTGTCCACACCTGGTGGCAGGAGATACTCAAGGCTCGTTAAGTAACAAATGCACCTGTTTAAGAGAAGGCTGCCTGGGTCATTCTGATTTAAGGGTGCCCCGTAAGGAACCACATCCAGCTGTGATTATACGCTCGAAATGTTGAGTTTACAACTTCAGTGTATGGGGTGCGTTTGGTCTCTCTATTCCAGCGCTGTGGACATTTGAGGTCTGATCGTTCTCTGGGGTGAGGCCTTTTGGGCACTGCAGGGTGCTGAGCAGCGTCTCTGGCCTCCACCCACTCCACACCAGGAGCTCCCTGCATCGTGACAACCACAGATGTCTCCAGACATCACCCAGTGTCCTGTAGGGACAGAGACACTCCAGTGTGGAACCCTTGTTATAGACAAAACTGATTTATTTTCTCCTTTAACGACCTCATCTCCCCTTTGAGGTGCATGAAGTGGGGCCATTCAGAATTGGGGATTGTTTTTAAGTCATTTAGTGCTATCGTTTTGAGAGGGGAGAAGTAAGGTCTCACTGCTTTTAGAAAACACTAGAAATGCCTACTTATGGCCAGGCGCGGTGGCTCACGCCTGTAATCCCAACACTTTGGGAGGCCGAAGTGGGTGGATCACTTGAGGTCAGGAGTTCGAAACCAGTCTGACCAACATGGTGAAACCCCGTTTCTACTAAAAATACAAAAACTAGCCAGGTGTGGTAGCATGCACCTGTAGTCCCAGCTACTTCGGAGGCTGAGGCAGGAGAATCACTTGAACCCAGGAGGCAGGGGTTGCAGTGAGCTGAGATTGCGCCTCTGCACTCCAGCCTAGGCAACAGAGTGAGACTCTGTCTCAAAGAAGAAAAAATAAAAATAAAAAAAAGGCTACTTATTTTTAGGTGGGTCTTTTAGGTGACTTTTGAACCGTTAATACTGATTTAGAAGATGGGATGAAGTTGTCAGTTACAGGCATTGGAAGATGACAATGTTTGCAATGTGCTTTCTCGGTTTTAACCTGGAGCGTGAAGCTTCCAACGTAGCTTGAATTCCGCAGGTGCATCTTGATCTCACAGAGCTTTATTTAGAAAACATCCTTTGACTGAGGCCGTTATTTTCTGTTCTTGTTTCATGCTTAATAAACCCTGGGGCCCCACTGCTTGACAGCAAAGAGAACTAAACACAAATTACTCTCACGTGTAGCTAATTCGGCTTCGTGTTTACGGAATGGAGGCGTTTTTCTTGTTCACCGAGTAGTAGCGGAAAACACTCCTTTCTTCATTCAAGGTGTTATTCCGATTTTTTCAGTTGCGTCTGGAAGCAGCAATGGTCTTTAAAATCATATCCACCGAGTCATTTGTATTTTTGAAGATGCTTCATGGTTTCTTACAAGAAGGTCGTGCCTGGTCTCTAGGGGCTTGGGAGCTGGTGCGTGCGTGCTTTTTTTCTGTCCCTTTCTTTCTTTCTCTCTCTCTCTCTCTCTTTCTTTCTTTCTTTCTTTCTTTCTTTCTTTCTTTCTTTCTTTCTTTCTTTCTTTCTTTCTTTCTTTCTTCTCTCTCTTTCTTTCTTTTCTTTCTCTTTCTTTCTTCTTTCTCTCTCTTTCTTTCTCCTTCCTTCCTTCCTTCCTTCCTTCCTTTTTTTTGAGACGCAGTCTCTCTCTGTCACCCAGGATGGAATGTGATGGTGCAATCTTGGCTCACTGCAACCTCCGCCTCCAGGGCTCAAGCGATTCTCCTGCCTCAGCCTCTGCTGGGACTACAGGTGCCCTCCACCACACCCAGCTAATTTTTGTATTTTTAGTACAGATGGAGTTTCACCATTTTGGCCAGGCTGGTCTGGAACTCCTGACCTCTGGTGATCCGCCCGCCTCGGCCTCCCAAAGTGCTGTGGTTATAAGCGTGAGCCACCACACCCGGCCTGTCCTTTTTATTTGAGATGTGGTCTTGTTCCATTGCCCAGGCTGGAGTGCAGTGGTGCGATCTCGGCTCACTGCAACCTCCGCCTTCTAGGTTCAAGCGATTCTCCTGCCCTAGCCTCCCGAATAGCTTCCATTACAGGCATGCACCACCACGCCGGCTAATTTTTGTATTTTTAGTAGATTCGGGGGTCTCACCATGTTGACTAGGCTGGCTTAGAACTCCTGACTTTAGGTCATCCAACCACCTCGGCCTCCCAAAGTGCTGGGATGACAGGCGTGAGCCACTGCGCACGGCCGCTGTGTCCTTTCACGACTGATTTCTGCAATTCGGCGTCCTTGGTGATGTCGGGCGCCTCCCCCCGCTCAGTGACATTTCTTGACTTCACTTGTCACTGCTTTTTACACATGCCCTCTTTGGCCTGGCCTCTGTCTCTTAAGAGTTAGAGAAAAGTGTTCATGGTTGACGTCACCCAGGAGACCTTACAGATGAGTGTGAGAACTGAGGAGATGGGTTGACCTCTCCTCAGTCACACAGCAGCCCCCGAGGGGTCACTCCTGTCCTCCTCCTCCTCCCCCATCCTGCGGCGTGAGTGGGCCACACTCTGTCTGTGTGGTTCCTCCCCCAGATCCGCTCCTGACACGGGTGGGCAAGGGGGATTTGTGGGCAGCACTGAGACGCTTCCACGAACAGTTACTTGAACCTCGTAAAAGGAAAAGTCTTACTGCTTTTTATGACAAAAATCGAGGTATAATTTACACTTCATAACATTCAGTCCTTTTAAGGATACAATTCCATCTTTTAAATAAGTTTATGAGCTGTGCAAACATCCCTATAAGCCCCTTTCAGAACATTCCTGTGATCCCAGCACTCTGGGAGGCTGAAGGGGTAGGATCACTTGAGGTCAGGAGTTTGAGACCAGCCCGGCCAACATGGCGAAACCCCATATCTACTAAAAATACAAAAATTAGCTGGCTGTGGTGGCAAGTGCCTGTAATCCCAGCTACTCAGGAGGCCAAGGCAGGAGAATCGCTGGAACCCGGGAGGTGGAGGTTAAAGTGAGCCAAGATCACGCCACTGCACTCCTGCCTGGGCGACAGAGCAAGACTCTGTCTCAAAAACCAACCAAACAAAAAAACATTCCATCGCCCAGTAAGATCCCTTGTCCCCATGAGGGGGACTCTCCACCCCCTCCCCCAGCCCCGGCACCCACGCCTCTCCCGCCTGTCTCTGGACCGGCCTGTCCTAGACATTTCAAAGAAATGGGTCACACCCTGTGTGGCCTTTTGTGTCTGGTGTCTCTCACTGCGTGTGACATCCTCAAGGTGCATCCATGCTGTGGCCTGCGTCAGAGCCTCGCTCCTTTTCAGGGCTGAGTTGTGTTCTGGTGCGTGGACCGGCAGCGCTGTGCTCATCCACCCATCCAGCAACACACGCCCGGCTGCTTCTGCCTTTGGGCGATGGAGCGTGGTGCTGGGATGTAAATGGCTTTTTCCTGGGTGCAGGCAGCCCACTGTACTGAAGCTTGGGATGTTTATTTAGGGGTGCTTTCTTTCCTTCCCTCCCTCCCTCCCTCCCCCCCCCGCCCGCCTCTCTCCTTCCCTCCTTCCTTCTCTGTCTTCTTTCTTTTGCTCTGGCTGGCATGCGGTGGTGTAATCTCGGCTCACTGCAACCTCCGCCTCCCAGGTTCCAGTGATTCTCCTGCCTCAGCCTCCCGAGTAGCTGGGATTACAGGTGCCCGCCACCACACCCGGATAATTTTTGTATTTTTAGTAGAGACAGGGCTTCACCATGTTGCCCAGGCTGGTCTCGAACCCCTGACCTCAGGTGATCCGCCTGCCTCGGCCTCCCGAAGTGCTAGGATTACAGGCGTGAGCCCCCATGCCCGGCCCCTTCTGTCTCCTTTCTTTCCCATCCCAGTGCTCCCTCTTGAGCTGAGAGCCTCATCATCTCTGGCGGGAGCCTCTGAGGTGACAAAGTGGCCTCTGGTTTCTCTGACTCCAGCAAGACCTTCCCAGTAAGCTTCCTGGGCACTGATCAGACGGTAACTTCCCTGCCCCCTACCAAGTGAGCACCCGCACGATGGCACCCCAGTTCCTCATGGGGTCTTCACGGTCCTGCATGGCCCAGCCCTGCCCTCTGACTCTTCAAGTGCCCCCCACTTGGCTCCATCCACCTCCCCAGTGCCCCTGGGTTTCCTGGACGCTGCCGTTGCTGTCTCCTTTGTCTGAAACGCTCCTTCCTTCCTTCCTCTATCCGACAAAGGCCCGTTGTGTGCCTATTTTAAGCCTCAGAACTGGTGCCAGGCCCTGGGAGCACCACGTGAATGAGGCATCTGTGTGCTGGTGTGGGGGCCGTGGAGATGGCAACCCGGGTCAGTGGGGCCTGAGCCCAGGGTGGCACAGAGGTGGGGGCCTCAGGCCTGCGTGTTCTGGGAGCTGTGTAGGTGCAGGGGTGATAAGAAGTCGTCCAGGCGGGTAGAGAGAGGGGGCTAAGGAAGGTCCAGACGGGAGGCCACGGGGAAGCTTTGAGTAGAATACTAGTTTGCCAGGGAATAGAGTGGTGGAGACTGGCCCATCTTAGTGGGTACACAGAGGGCGTTAGGTCTCCCTATGCCACTCCCCACACATTTTCTCAGCCTGACTCACTGCAGCCTCAAACTCCGGGCTCAAGCAATCCTCCCACCTCAGCCTCCCAGAGTAGCTGGGACTGCAGATGCATGCCACCATGCCCAGCTAATTAAAAAAAATTTTTGTAAACATGGAGGTCCCCCTGTATTGCCGAGGCTGGTCTCGAACTCCTGAGCTCGAGTTCGACCCTACTCTGTGACGGCCTGAGTAGGATCATTCTCTGGGGTGGGGCCGTCCTGGGCACTGCAGGGTGCTGAGCAGCATCCCAGGCCTCCACCCACTCCTTGCCAGGAGCACCTCCAGTTGTGACTACCACAGATGTCCCCAGACACAGCCCCGTGTCCCTCAGGGAGCAGATCACATCCGGGCTAGGGGGTTCCACAGACCCCAGGAGACTCTGCGTCCCATGATCCTCTGCCCTGCTGAAGTCCCAGGAGGCTGCACACGTTGAAATCCACATCCTGAGTGGGGAGGGAGAGAGGAGGTGAGTCCCAGGAGCTGGGGGTCCCCCTGGTTTACACCAACTGCCCCGTTGGGAGTTTATTCTGGTGTCCAGTGTGATCAGGAGGCCGACTTGATCTTCTCCCAAATAATGTAGGGGCTCCCTCTTGGCACTGCAGATGGGGGGACCGGATTGTCCTCTGGGGTGGGGCCGTCCTGCGCACTGCAGGGTGCTGAGCAGCATCCCTGGCCTCCACCCACTCCACGCCAGGAGCACCCCTGAGTTGTGACAGCCACAGATGTCCCCAGACATTATCCACAGTCATCTGGGGTTGAGAACCACTGCTCTGTATCAGGCTATAGTAGAACAGATCCTTTAAACTAAAACTGTTTTTTGTTTTTGTTTTCTTCCCCTAAAAACTATAGTTGAACTAGTTAAGTGCCATTCCCTGCCAAAAAAAAAAAAAAAAAAAAAAAAAAAAAGCAACAACTACAAAAAACTCCCCAAAATGTAGATTCCTCTAAAAATGGTGTCACCCATTCCAAATAGCCTTGACATTTCTGACCCAAATCCCCTATGCTGACCCCACCTTAGAATCTCAAATGTAGCCCAGCCCAAGAGAGAGAAGGAAGAGAATTTTATCCTCAAACAACCAAGATTTCTTAGGCATGGAGACATTTCAAGGTCAGAGTCATTTATTTTACAGACATTTATGAATGTTCACAATACAACATTAAGTGTCTGATATTGTGTCGGGTGCTGGGGTTACAGAATGAAGACAGGGACCTTGACCTCTGAGAGCCTCCAAGAGGAGGTGGCATTTGATTAGAGACTTGTGGGGGCGGGTGGGTAGAATGTGGGCATTCATTCTTTAACCCTTGACACATTTATCTGGTGCTGTCTCTGTCTCATGTCTAGCCATGCCCTAAATCAGAGCTTGTCCCTGGGGGCGATTCTGGCCTTCAGGGGACACTGAGTGGTATTTGGGGACATTTGTGGCTGTCACAACTGGCGCTGCTCCTGGCATGGAGTGGGTGGATGCCAGGGACACTGCTCAGCGCCCTGCAGTGCCCAGGATGGCCGCACCCCAGAGAATGGTCCAGAGCCCCGATGTCCACAGTGCCTGGGGGAGGGACCCTGGTTTGCAGAAATGGCTACCGTTTTGGAATTTCTGTACAGTTACTCTTTGGAGGATGGTAAAGTAGAAAAAAATTACCTTTGATGTACATTAATTAGTTGAAAGTCTGCTTTTCTTGGCCGGGCGCGGTGGCTCAAGCCTGTAATCCCAGCACTTTGGGAGGCCGAGGCGGGCGGATCACGAGGTCCGGAGATCGAGACCATCCTGGCTAACACGGTGAAACCCCGTCTCTACTAAAAGTACAAAAAACTAGCCGGGCGAGGTGGCGGGCGCCTGTAGTCCCAGCTACTCGGGAGGCTGAGGCAGGAGAATGGCGTAAACCCGGGAGGCAGAGCTTGGAGCTTGGAGTGAGCCAATATTGCACCATTGCACTCCAGCCTGAACAACAGAAGGAGACTCCATCTCAAAAAAAAAAAAAAAAAAAAAAAAAAAAAAGTCTGCTTTTCTTTTCTTTTCTTTTCTTTTCTTTTTTTTTTTTGTTTTTTGAGGCAGGGTCTTGCTCTGTCACCCAGGCTGGAGTGCAGTGGTGCAATATTGGCTCACTGCAACCTCCGCCTCCCTGGCTCAAGCAATTCTCCCACCTCAACCTCCGGAGTAGCTGGGACTACAGGCACGCATCAGTATGCCCAGCTAATTTTCTTTTTTTTAAATTTTTGTAGAGATGGGGTACTGCTATGTTGCCCAGACTGGTCTCAAACTCCTGGGCTCAAGCGATCTTCCCGCATCAGCCTCTGGAATAGCTGGGACTACAGGCGCATGTCACTGCATCCGGCTAATTTTTTGTAGAGATGCAGTCTCACTACGTTGCCCAGGCTGGTCTTGAACTCCTAAGCTCAAGTGATCCACCCGCTTTGGACTCCCAAAGTGTTGGGATTTCAAACGTGAACCACTGTGCCTGGCTGAATGTCTGCTTTTCTTTTTAATGAGATAGGGGCTTACTCTGTTACCCAGGCTGGAGTGCAGTGGCACAATCACAGCTTACTGCAGCCTTGAACTCCCAGGCTCAAGTGATCCTCCTGCCTCAGCCTCCCAGATAGCTGAGACCACAAGTATGTACCACCACATCTGGCTAATTGTTGTATCTTTTGTAGAGATGGGGTCTTGCTATGTTGTCCAGGCTGGTCTTGAACTCCTGGGCTCAAGTGATCCTCCTGCCTCAGCCTCCCAGATAGCTGAGACCACAAGCATGTACCACCACACCTGGCTAATTGTGATATATTTTGTAGAGATGGGGTCTTGCTATGTTGTCCAGGCTGGACTTGAACTCCTGGGCTCAAGTGATCCTTCTGCCTCAGCCTCCCAGATAGCTGAGACCACAAACATGTACCACCACACCTGGCTAATTGTTGTATCTTTTGTAGAGATGGGGTCTTGCTATGTTGTCCAGGCTGGACTTGAACTCCTGGGCTCAAGTAATTCGCCCACCTCAGCCAGCCCAAGTTCTAGAATTACAGGTGTGAGCCACGACGCCGGTTTTCATTGTTCATTTGACCTTTGTTGACAAGGCCAAGACCGCTGCCTCTGGCCTTCTTAAAAAAACCTCCCTAACTTGATGGACAACAAAGCCAGGAGGAATCAAAGAAAAGAGGTGAATCCAGCCAAGTTCAAGTGCAGATGTCCTGGCAGAGTCTGCTGGCACAGAGACGGCTGTGGCTTCAGAGTGGTTGGAAAGTAAGGCCTGGACTTTGCCGGCCTTGCCAGTGCCCAGTTGTAGGAGGAGCCTGGGACCGCCACTGTCATGAATGACCACAGACCGGGTGGCTGAAATAACAGAAATGTATTGTCTCGTGGTTCCGGAGACCAGGAGTCTGAAATCACAGTGTCAGCAGGTCTGCGCTCCTTCTAGAAGCTCCGGGGGAGTCTCCCTGCCTCTCCCGCTCTCCAGGGGCTCCGGGAGTCCTTGGCTTATGGCTTATTGATCCGATTTCTGCCTCTGTCACCACAAAAGTCCTTCTCCCTGGGTGTCTGTGGAAATTTCCCTCCTCTTTTTTTTTTTTTTTGAGATGGAATCTTGCTCTGCTGCCCAGGCTGGAGTGCAGTGGTGTGATCTCAGCTTACTGCAACCTCCACCTCCCAGGTTCAAGCAAGTCTTCTGCCTCCGGAGTAGCTGGGGTTACAGGCGTGTGCCACCACACCCAGCTAATTTGGTGTTTTTAGTAGAGACGGGGTTTCACCATGTTGGCTGGGCTGATTTTGACTCCTGACCTCAGGTGATCCTCCCGCCTCGGCCTCCCAAAGTGCTGGGATTACAGGTGTGAGCCACTGCACCCGGCCGAAATTTCCCTCCTCTTGTGAGGTCAGTCTGGGTCAGCACTTTAGGAGGCCAAGGCAGGTAGATCGCTTGAGCCCAGGAGTTTGAGACCAGCCTGGGCAACAGGAAACAATGCCATCGCTACCAAAAAGACATAAATTAGCTGGGTGTGTTGGCACACGTCTGTGGTCCCAGCTACTCAGGAGGCTGAGGTGGGAGGATCGCTGGAGTCTGGGAAGTCGAGGCTGCAGTGGGCCATGATTGTGCCACTGCACTCCAGCGTGGGTGACAGAGCAAAAGCCTGTCTTAAAAAAAAAAAAAGGAGGCCATCGGTCGTTGGATTTAGGGTTCATTCTAATCCAGTGTGACTGCATCTAAATTCATGACATCTGCAAAGACCTTAATTCTAAATAAGCTCCCAGTCCCAGGTGTGCGGGGTTGGGTCATGGACCTTTCCTCTGGAGGGGTTCACAGTGTAACCCCCAACGCCTTCGTCCCCTGCGTGCGGTGAGAGTCAGGCTTTTCCCGGACTGTGTGATCCCAGGTGCTAAATCCCTTCCTGCTTCCCCCTCCTCCCTCCTGCCTTTTCCCAGCTACAGAAAAATTACACGTGCACCATCCCACAACCAGTGGAGAACTCTGTGCCTGCAGGGGCCCCTGGGGGCGCAGGAGGCTGCAGAAGGAAGTGGGAATTTTGAGTTCGTGTCCCTCCCAGAACCCCCGGGGGGCAGAGAGGCCACAGGTGACCACGCAGCCCCCCTGAGACGTGCCCCAACCACTCCTGGTCTGTAAAACAGGGTGGGAACGCCTGGCCCTGGCCACGTACAGCAGGGATGCACTGGGAATTGTAAAGCACTTTGTAAATGTTAAGTGTATTGTCATTGAAGTGGTGAGACCTGGATAAAGTAGGATCTCTCGCCCCTGGGCACTGTGGGCATTGCGGCTGGATCCTTCTCTGGGGTGGGGCTGTCTTGGGCATTGCTGGGTGCTGAGCAGCGTCTCTGGACTCCACCCACTCCATGCCAGGAGCTCCCCCGTCATATTGCCCAGGGCTCCCCGAAGGCAGACACATCCCTAGTTGAGAATCACTGGTCTAAATAATTTCTTTTTCTTTTATTTTGATTTATCTTAATTTTTTTATTTATTATTTTATTTTATTTTATTTTACTTTATTTTATTTTGAGACGGAGTCTCGCTCTGTCTCCCAGGCTGGAGTGCAGTGGCGCGATCTCAGCTCACTGCAAGCTCCGCCTCTCAAGTTCACGTCATTCTCCTGCCTCAGTCTCCCGAGTAGCTGGGACTACAGGCGCCCGTCACAATGCCTGGCTAATTTTTTTTTTTTGTATTTTTAGTAGAGACGGGGTTTCACCGGGTTAGCCAGAATGGTCTTGATCTCCTCACCTTGTGATCCACCCGCCTTGGCCTTCCAAAGTGCTGGGATCACAGGCGTGAGCCACTGCGCCTGCCCTGTTTTATCTTAATTTTTTTGAGACAGAGTCTCGCTCTGTCGTCCAGGCTGGAAGGCAGTGGTGTGATCTTGGCTCACTGCAACCTTCACCTCCCAGGTTCAAGCAATCCGCCTGCCTCATACTCCTGAGTAGCTGGGACTACAGGTGTGCACCACCACACCTGGCTAATTTTTGTATTTTTAGTAGAGAAGAGGTTTCACCATGTTGGCCAGGCTGGTCTCAAACTCCTGACCTCAAGTGATCCTTCCACCTCGGCCTCCCAATGTGCTGGGATTACGGGCATGAGCCACTGCGCCCGACTCTTTTCCTTTTATTATTTTTTTTAATTTTTATTTTTTTTTGAGAAAGAGTCTTGCTCTGTTGCCCAGGCTGGAGTGTAGTGGTGCAATCTTGGTTCACTGCAGCCTCTGCCTCCCAGGCTCAAGTGATTCTCCCACCTCAGCCTCCTGAGTAGCTGGGACTATAAGCATGTAACACCACGACTGGCTAAGTTTTCCATTTTCAGTAGAGATGGGGTCTCGCCATGTTGCCCAGGTTGGTCTCAAACTGCTGAGCTCAAGCAATCCTCCAGTCTCGTCCTCCCAAAGTGCTGGGATTACGGACATGCGCCACTGAGCCCAGCCTAAACCATTTCTAATAAGATTTTATGATTCTGTGATTGCATTAAAGTACAAAGATACTTTTGGGTTTTTAAATAGACTTTATTTTTTTAGAGCTATTTTAGGTTTACAGCAAAATTGAGCGGTAAGAACAGAAAGTTCCCATACACCACCCTCTGCAACCCACATACACAGCCTCCCCCACCACCAGCACACCGTACCAGAGTGGTGCTTGTTATCATCACAATGGATGAACCCACGTTGACACATCATTGTCACCCAGAGTCCCCAGGCTCTATTGGAGTTCACTTTTGGTGTTGAAGATTCTACGGGTTTGGAGAAGGGTGTGAGGATATGTGGTATCGTATAGTTTCACTGCCCTGGCTGGGCGCGGTGGCTCACACCTGTAATCCCAGCACTTTGGGAGTCTGAGGTGGGACGATCACTTGAGGTCAGGAGTTCGAGACCAGCCTGGCCAACATGGTGAAACCCCATCTTTATTAACAATACAAAGCTTAACTGGGCGTGGTGGTGCGTGCCTGTAACCCCAACTACTCGGGAGGCTGAGGTGGGAGGATTGCTTGAGTCTGGGAGGTGGAGGCTGCAGTGAGCCGAGATTGTGCCATTGCACTGCAGCCCGGGCAACAGAGCGAGACCTTGTCTTGAGAAGAAAAAAAAAAAAAAGAACTGAGCCAACAGGTTGAAATTGAAAACCTCAGGTGGATTTGCAATCAGAGCATCTTCGAAAGGCAGCTGAGGAAGGGGCTTGGAGCACGTCCAGTCCAGGAGTCAGTAACCACTGCCCTTGGGCCACCTCTGGCCCACAGCCTGGTTTTATATATGGCCCGTGGGCTAAGAATGATTATCTCATTTTTATTTTTATTTTATTTTACTTTTCTGAAACAGAATCTCATTCTGTCGCCTAGGTTGGAGTGCGGTGGTGCGCTCTTGGCTCACTGCAA
>NW_020257911.1:30000-31689 GCF_003255815.1 Theropithecus gelada
GATTACAGGTGTGTGCCACCACACCCATCCAATTTTTGTATTTTTAGTAGAAACGAGGTTTCTCCATGTTGGCCAGGCTGGTCTTGAACTCCTGACCTCGAGTGATCCGCCCACCTCGGCCTCCCAAAGTGCTGGGATTACAGGCGCGAGCTGCCGTGCCCGGCCCCCATCCTGCTTTCCGTCTCTGTGAACCTGAGGGCTCTAGGGACCTCTTAGGAGTGGATCACATAGGATGTGTTCTTCTGTGCCCTGGCTTCTCTCACTGAGACTGAGGTCCTCAAAGTGCATCTGCACCGAGGCCTGTGTCAGGACTTCCTGTTGTTGAAGGCTGGATCGTACTCCAGGGTGTGTGTGGACCATGCTATGTTGATCCACGCATCTGTCCAGGGCCACTTGTGTCGCTGCCACTTTGGGGTCTCCATCAATAGCAGTGTGTCAACGTTCGCCATCAATAGCACTGGTGCGGGCCGGGCGTGGTGGGTCACACCTATCATCCCAGCACTTTGGGAGGTCGAGGCAGGTGGATCACAAGGTCAGGAGATCGAGACCATCCTGGCCAACATGGTGAAACCCCGTCTCTACTAAAAATACAAAAATCAGCCGAGCGTGATGGCGGGAGCCTGTAATCCCAGGTACTCACGAGACTGAGGCAGGAGAATCGCTTGGACCCAGGAGGTGGAGGTTGCAGTGAGCTGAGATCACACCATTGCACTCCAGCCTGGGAGACAGAGCGAGACTCCTTCTCAAAAAAAAAAAAAAAAAAAAAAAAAGGCTGGTCTCGAACTCCTGACCTCAAGTGATCCGCCTGGCTTCGGCCTCTCAAAGTGCTGGGATTATAGGCGTGAGCCACGGCGGCCGGCCCCACCATTTATTTTTAAACCCATAGACTTGCTGGTTGTGGTTCTGTGCCCGGTGGGACTTTTGTCCATTTGACATTGCTTTTGCAGCTCGGCCCCTTGGGGCTGAGGGAGGATTTGAGCTCCTCTGGCCGATGCTGTCCACCAGCTCCCTGGCCAGCCCCTGCAGGAGCTCCTTTCTTGTTTCTGCACGGGCACCTCCCAGCAGCAAGCCCGTCCCTGCCCGAGCTGGCCTGTCCCTGCGTAAGAGCCGGTCAGCCCCGGGCAGTTTTCTCACAGCTCAGTTCATTCCCCTCCCTCCTCCTCCAGGGTCTCTCTCTCGTTTTTCTCCTCACCTGGAATGCCCTCGGTTCAGGCTTTCACCATCTCCGCCTGCTCCGGCTCCCCCATTTCTTCTCCCTGTCTGATGTCACCTTGTGCTTCAGTGACATCTTGAAGTTTCCGGACTCCCACCCGCCTCCCCTCTGCTAGTCTTTATGGGAGCCGGCATCTTCTTTGGCCTGAGCATTGTTTTTGTTTGCTTTATCTGTAGAAGAGGCTCCTACCTCAAGACCAGGTAAGAAGACCACACAAAAGGCGTGGAGAGTATCTAGCAACTATTCCGGGGAAAAGGGTCTTTTTAAAAAAAATTAGAGATGGGAGACTTGGCTGGGCGAGGTGGCCCACGCCTGTAATCCCAGCACTTTGGGAGGCCGAGGCAGGCGCATCACCTGAGGTCAGGAGTTCGAGACCAGCCTGACTTCCCACCCAGGCTGGCCTGGGACAACGTAGTGAGAAACCATCTCTATTTATTTATTTATTTATTTATTTATTTATTTATTTATTTTGAGGC
>NW_020257912.1:0-16037 GCF_003255815.1 Theropithecus gelada
ATTCCATGAGGTAGAAAAAAAAAAAAAAAAAAAAGATTTTTTTTTTTCCTCCAAAGTGGGATTCATAGCACCTTCTCTGTTTTTCCCAAGGAGTCCTATTCTTTCAGAAGTTATCTTAGGGCCTATTGGGTGTGCACTAAGAGTAAAAAGACAAAATGGAGAAAAATAATTCAGTTGACTGAAAAAAAAAAAAAAAAGACCTTTTTCCAATAAAAAGCAAGGTCTATGAAAAGAAAAATACAAAGGTCTTTTAAATATATTAAATACCTATGACTTTGATATTCGCTTTTACTTAGGGTGACTTTTAACCATAGTGCTCTTTAAGAAAATTATTTTAAATCCCTTGTTACCTGACTTTAACCATGCCAAGCAGCCTGTATTTCTGGCTTTAGAAATTTACCAAATGCAGCCTAACCGGTGAAACCAGCAAGCCTCAGTTAAGTTTATGACTTAACCACAAGTGTATGAGGTATTTTCAAAGAAGTGACAAGCAATTTTTACAAAATCTAGAATCTTTATAGGTAGCTCAGAGAAAGGAAGATTTAAGAAAGGAAGCTAGAAGTTCATGGAGGGGAAGAGAATCAGCAAATGGTAAAAGTCACACAGATATTAACCAAAAGTACTCATTCCTTAGCCAGAATTGAACCCAGGCCGCTATTTTAAAATGGGAGAGACCAAAAGAAAGTACTGTTATGTGGTTACAAGATCAGGCTCTCAAGGAGCAAAAACAAGATGGAGCCTTCGTCCAGTTTTTTCAGAACTTTACAGTGATCCTTACCTTTTTATAAGTTTGGACATGGAGAGAGAGGCCAGAAGTCTGACTAGTAAAAAACGTTTACTGTTTGGCCGCTACGTCAGGCCTCTGCATTCCCTTCCCCCAAGCTCAATTTTAAGCCAAGCAATTTAAGGTTTGTGAAATTAACTTTTCCCAGTTTGGAGGATGCATCTGAGGAGATTGTGCTGGTACAGGGACACAATTACCCATCCACAAAGAGAGGACAGAGGAAAAGTCTTTTTTTTTTTCCCCCAAAGGAGTCCCAGTGATTCAGGAGAAGTATTGACTGAAGATGATTGGTTATCCATGTGGAAATAGGGGAAAAGAGTTCCTTTCTCTTCCCACTGAATACATTGAGTATGTGAGGGAGAGAAGGAAATGGTGTCCCCCTTCCTTCTTCCATCCTTAAATCCTTGGATCCCAGTGACCTCGGCAGGGTGCCATGGGTGCCAATGCAGCTTTCATCCACATTAACAGGGAGGCCTACAGGGTGGAAATGATTGACACTCACCCACATGCTGCTTGTCCCCACTGCTGTCAGTAAATTTTGAGTTCCCCAGACCTCAATTATGCCGTGGATACTAGTATAACCTCTACCCATGAAATGTGTATGTTGGGGGGCCAATGGGCAGGAATTAGTCATGCTCACTTGCACTGTATCCCTTGACTTCTGTGGTTGCCTGCCTTTGAATCCCTCAGATCTAGTTTTCCTTTCTATGGCTTCAACCCAAAGCTTGTAATTGAGTTTTGGACAAAAAGTTGTCTCAGGGGAGTGCATGGATTTCTTTAAATTAAGTCCCAGGTGGACCTTGCCAAATTTGCAGCCAGCAGACAGAATGGTCACTCCTCCATTGCTTCCCTATCATAAGCAGAGTTCTAAGGTAGAAAAAAAAAAAAAAAAAAAAAAATTCTCGCCTAGAAGAGCTCCCTGCATTTGCAGGGTCATGTGACTCCCTGAGAAGGTGGATAAGAGGGGGGAAAAAAAAGCTTAAGTGTAGGGGGAGGGGCAGGTGCCTGACAGAAAAAGCCTCTTGATCTATGCAAATGGGTTCCTTCAACAAGGGAAATATTCTTAATCACTGTATCATCCTTGCCTCTAACAGCAGATGGGAATCACATTGCCCTGAATTGCATATTTGATGGCTAAGACAAATGCATATTCCACCCAGTAATATCTCTGCAGTTGCAGCAATACCCTTAACATTATAAGAGATAGGAGCAATTTCAAACCATGAAAGAAGGAATGAAAAATACCATAGAAAAGTCTGGGGGTCTTGGCCGATGCTCTGATGGGAGTTTTGGGACAGAGCCAGTCTAGGGGTCTTCCAGAAACCCTGAGGAGTGGCCTTGGCCAGATGTCTTCAGTTGCCTCAGGACCTTATTCTGGTTCAACACAATGGCTAGACCTCTGTGAAGAGAAACAAAGCCAACATTTCTTTCATCTGAAAGAGAGGTGGCAGGGTTACATCCTGTCCTCTCTAGATGTGCCATTTGCTCTTAACTGGCCACTCAGAGGTTTGGTGCTTCATCTCCCTTCAGAGGAAAATTTGAGGATAAGAAGTCTTGGGAAAAAGTGAAGAGTCGGATCCATATTCACTCACCCTTCTGAATCCTGGATGAGCCCCCAGATGATGCAGGATTTTCTTTGCCCCTTCACCAGACTTGCAACAGAGGTGTCCCATCTACTTGGTCCATTGCACTCAGCCCCTTGCAGAAAGGAGCATGTGACCAAGCAAATTCAGGACCCAGCCAGCCACTCCAGGTACTGACACAGGAACAAAGGCCTTATTGGGGCCATGGTCAGACAAGGGATATCACCTTGAGGGGAATGTGGTGACACTCAGGTGAAGGTGCCCATGACCCCAGTGAGACTGCAGGGGGTGTTACAGTGCTCATTTAGTTCCTCTATCTGCAGTTCAACAGACAGCAGTGTGTTAGCAGCTCAGTTGGCCCCTTGCCTTCTTAAGAGGGGTGGCTGCCCTCCACCAGTGAGGGCAAAGGGCCAGTGTGACAGCCTTTTATGGGTACTTACACTTGGTGGGTCATGAGTTCTTGTCCAGCATCCAAGAAGAATGAGGTCACATGAATGATTGAAGGATAGTGAAGGCAGAGAATTTTATCGAGCAATGAAAATGGCTCTCAGTGGAGAGGGCAGCTGGAGATGGTAGCTGGAGGAGGGCAGGAAGTCTTCCCCAAAGTCTGGCCATCTCCTCCTCTATCAGCTGAGTCTGGGGTCTTTATAGGTACAGGGTAGGGAGTGAGTGTTAATTGTTTTGTGAGTATGCATAAAAGTTAAAGTGAAGACACCCCTCAAAGGTGGGCACAACAGTGTAGAAAACCAATTACAAAAAGGTAAGTATATGTAAAATGAGTGAATTGTAGGGATCAATCAGAGGAAAGCAAGTGAAACAGGAAGACAATTTCTCAACCCACTCTGAGGATTTAACCTGTAGTTTGGCTTTCAGGCTTTAAACTGTCTTTGGCTTGATTGGAGGTAGGGTTTCACTGGGTACCCGCCCCTATCTACCTAGGCATTTGACTGTCTACTGTCATTATCAGTACCCTTGCTAAATAGTTATTATGATACAATTTAACACATTCTTCAATTTCTACCTCACTATTATACCTCTGGATTCATCGCTTTACCATCTTTTGGTACTTGATCTAAAAATTATTTCCATTCTTCACTGCTTCATCCATCTTGTTTCTTTCATACTTTCCTTTTAGGTTGAAAACATGCTGTATTAATTTGCTGGGACTGCCATGAAAAGGTGCCAGGAGCTGGTTGGCTTAAACAACATAAATTTATTTTCTCTCAGTTCAGAAGTCAAAGGTCAAGGTGTCAGCAGGGCTTCTGAGGCCTTCTCACCTTGACTTGTAGATGGCTCTCTTTTTTTGTTTTCACATGATCTTCCCTCTTATCATGTCTTGTGTCCTAATCTCTTCTTCTTAAAATGGCATAAATAACATTGAATTAGGGCCTACCCTAATGACCTCCTTTAATCTTTATTTCCTCCTTAAAGAGGAAATATAGTCACATTCTAAGGAACTGGAGGTTAGGACATCAACATAAGAACTTTAGAGGGAGACAATTCAACCTATAATACATATCCATATTTCATCCTAAATAAAAACTCTCCGTACAACTTCCTTCCACTCATCTCCAGCGAAGTGAATTCACTGTTCCTTTTTCTGAAGAGAGTTGGTAAAAGAGTATTCTTTCTGCATCTCTGTATGTACAGCCTCCATTTAGTTCTCAGCTCATTGGCTTTTACATTCTACACTGAGAAAATTGATTCAAATATTCCCTAATGATGTTTTCATTTTTACATATCTTAGTATTAAATGCCACCTAGATTATTTTACTGTAGATCCTATATTATAAATCTGCTGGTTGTTTCCCCTATAATTATGTACAATGGTGTTTATTTTCTATAGAGTTCTGCTTCATGTCTCAAGTCTTGTAGGTCTTTCTTTTCAATGTCTTTTTCCCCCATGGTTCAAATTATTGCATAATGTGATAGGTGGTATTCATCACAAGTCCTAACACTATTTTGTTCATAAATTCACAATCTGATTGCAGTCTCTATGCCAAAATTTCTATCATGATCTGCAGTAAAGTGTATTTGTTGTTTTGCTTGTTTTTGGGTTGTTGTGTTTGTTCCTATGTGTTTTGGATTTGTTTTTCTTTTAGTTTTAATAGATTCCAGAATTTTCTGAGTAATCTATTCACCCTTTTGGCTATAGAAAAATGAAAATTTTCTGATTAAATGGGGCAAAATAAAATGAAATGGTGGGCTGACAGAATACATAAATATTATTTATTAAATGCCATACACTATCAGGAAATTTATCAAGTGCTAGGTATTAAGCAGTGACCAGAATAGACAAGGTCTGTTTTCATGTAATATAATCTGCTAGAGAGAAGGAGACAAATACAGAAAAAATACAAGTAAATAGCTATTAAGACAGGTGGAGATAAGAGCTATTAAGAAAAATTAGAAAGCATCAGAAGTATGTGGACTGATGTTGCAGGCCTTATGTAAAACAAAAATGCAGAGAAATAAACACAAAAAAGGAGTGAGTCATGCAAATATTTGAAGGAATAGCACTTTGAGAAGTGAAAACAAACAGTATTGCTAATATTGGACTATCAAGGAATAGGAAAACTATCAGAATGGTTGAAGCACAGTGAAGAGTAAAGCAGTGGGTGAGTGCTAGGACATCAGGTCTGAGCAGTCAGTCAAGGTTTTGTGGGGATTCTATGACTTTGTAATGACTCTGACTTCCATTTTCTTGTGATGTGGGTGTTTTGAGCAGTGGAATGATGTGATATGAGATATTTTTAAATGATTACTGTAATACTACTTCTGACCATGGTGAAATAGCTTTCACCAGACCAATGTTCCCAGCAATGACATCAAGGAAACCTGGACAAAAATGGAAAAACAACAACAACAATTAAATATATAAAAGCACTGATGGAACTCACAGAATTTGGTGGGTCAAAATTCAAGATAGGGGATTTATAGAACAGTGAGCTGACATTTTACATCTGCTTCTTCTACAAGAATATTTGTTGATTCTTGAGCAAATCTGTTGCTAAGGCCGATGCCAAAGACATAGAATCAAAAGAATTATTGGGCATCCTACATGACTAAATAGGCAATATTGAAGGTAAGAGCTGCCAACAAAGCCAGGACATGGAGATAAACTAAGATCTCAAGAATATAGAGGCAAAGAGACCTGGGCCCTGTACTTTGCAGGTTTTTTTCACTTGAGCTCAGAGAGGCTGAAGGTAAATAATAATACAAGTACAAATATAACAAAAGTTATATTAATATCAAACACATTATCCTTGAACAAAGAAGTGATGTAGAAGAACAATTCATAATAGTAATGGTTAATCCACCAGGTAGGTTAAACAATTCTAAATTTATACATAAGAACATAACTTCCAAATGGTTAGATAGACAAATTCATAATCACATTGGGAAATATTATTACACACCTCTCAATGAATGAAGAAACACACATATAAGATTAAAAATCATCATATTTATATTAAACAATTTTTTTGAGATGGAATATCACTCTGTCACACAGGCTGGAGTGCAGTGGCATGAACTTGGCTCACTGCAACCTCTGCTTCCAGGGTTCTTGCAATTCTCTGCCTCATGCTCCCAAGTAGCTGGATTACAGGTGCCCGCCACCATGCCCAGCTAATTTTTGCATTTTTAGTAAAGACGAGATTTTACCATCTTGGTCATGGGCGGCTGATTTTTGTATTTTTAGTAGAGACAGGGTTTTACCATCTTGGACATGCTGGTCTGCAACTCTTGACCTCATGATCCACCTGTCTCGGCCTCCCGAAGTCCTGAGATTGCAGGCGTAAGCCACCATGCCTGGCCTTAAACAATTTTTTAAAAAGCATAGACCTATAGCAATATTGATCAAAAAGATAATAAAAACACAAGTTACAAATAACTGACATGAAAAAGAAAATACCATTAAAGATCCAACAGACACAAAAAGATTATAGAAGTTCTGAACATGTTTATGTTAAATTATAAAATTTAATTAAGCAGATATCTAGAAAAATACAATTTTATGTAATTAACAAAAGAGACACATAAAATCTGAAGTGACATTATGTATTAAAGAAATTGTATCTTTCAGCCTTCTCAGCATGTAATCTTAAAAAAACACTTATTTTTGCTGGAGAATGCTTCCATATTTAAAGATGAAGTGACAGTAATCTTAAATAAACTACTGAGATTAATTAGGAAAGAAGAAAGGATTTCCCAAGTCGGTAGTTGAAACTGAATATATTTGTTGGTCAAATGTCATAAAATATATTATTAAAAAAGAGGAAGGCACAGACCAATCTTCTTATAAATGTAAAAATCCTAAACAAATAGCAAATCAAACCCAGCCACTTATAAAAATGAAAATACCAAGTTGTGTGTATTCCAGGAGTATAAATTTTATTTAAAATATTCTAATTTAATCAATATAACTTTCCATTCAAAAGTAAACTTTAAAAGTCCCATTCCCCTTTTAATAGCGGCACATAAAAAGGATTTTGTAAAATTCAATGTGAATTCAGTTTAAAACTCTTAGTAATCAGATAACAGAAGGTACTTTAAAAATATTGCAATCCGACATAACTACAGAAAACATATTTCAAACATTATACTTAATAATAAACACTGTAAGCATTTTCTTTGAGATCAAAAATGCAAGAGGATAGTTTCTATGACCACTGCCCAGTAACAATGTACTGAAAGTTCTTTTCAGTAAAATAGGGCAATTAAAATAAATGAAATATATGAGTTATAAAGGAAGAAATAATACCAATTTTCACACAGATATGGTTGTAAATATAGAAATCCCTAGGAGTTTACAAATATTAAAATAAATAAGTGAATTTAGCAGGTTGTTAGGATAATTTACATGTCATTGATATAGTGTAAATGAATTCAAGGCAAAAAAATTTAAAATGAATCAATTTATAAAGGTCTTATCAATTATTTAATATGTAGCAATAAATTTAATGAAGATGAATCAATATCTGGATATCTACACTAAAACTGCAAAATATTATTGAGCTAAATTATATAACCTAAAGCAAAGAAGGAATAAAATGTCCATGGGATTGAATATTTAATGGTATTAATATTTCCATTCTTCTTAAATCATTGCAAGCCCAACCAAAATTCAATCACATGCAAAGAAATTGACATTAATCCCTACTCTCGACCCATACAGAAAAAAACAATTCTAAATAAATGGTAGATCCATATGTAAAAAGTTAAAACAATAAAGATACTAAACAAACATAAGTGAATCTTATTTTGACTTTGGAGTAGGCAAATTTGCTAATCAAGGCACAAATATCAATAACAATGACAAAAAAATATAATTTTGATGTATCTACTCCTTTAGAATGTGACGAGAAGCCATATAAAAAAAGAGAAAATGTTTCCCATATATAATTTTGATAAAGGACTCACATCCAGATTTTTTTTTAAAACCCTGCAGAATAATGGGCAATTCTATAGAAATTGGACCAAAGTCTGGAACAAGCTCTTAAAATAAAGGGAAGTACCATATGACCAATGATGTGTAAAGATGTCTAATTTCAATTGTAATGAGGGAAATGTACATTAAATGACAACTTGGTACTACTAATCACTGTTAATAGCAAAAATTTAAAAGGCAAAGTACCAAGTTTATGCCAGGACATGCCTCAAGTGAGAAGCTCATACACTGCTAATAGACATGTGGGCATGCACACCACTCAAGAAATATTTTGGGCCTTATTCACTAAAGCTGATTTTAAGCACACTCAGCAATTCTACTTCAAGATACATACTTAGGATAAAAACATATATGTTTACCAAAGATGTGTAAAAATGTTCATCCTAGCACTATTCCTAAGAGTTCCAACCTGGGAAAAGTCAAATGTACACCAATAAAGAAACTGTTATACAAATGTGGTATACTGATATATTGGAATACTGTATTGCAATGAGAACATTAAATTTTTAGAAAACTTTTGGAAGAATTGTAGGGGAAGAAAATAGAGTTTGAATTTGGACATGGTAACATTAATAAATTTGCTACATATCTAAGTAAACTTTAAGTGTCTTTAGCAAGATTAAGTGTTTCAGGCTGGACTTCAGGAGAAATATTGATAATTAAGACTTAAATTTGGAAGTCAACACTTTTTGTATGGTGTTATTCATAAGACTAGACAAAACTAGCTAGAGAATATTATAGAAAGAGAGGATGGCTTAGGACCAGCTTGGGGCATTCCTAAAATCACATTCAATACAATTAGATGAAATAAAGGCAAAGAAGCATTAGAAAATATGGTGACTCAAGAAAGAGTGATGACCTAAAGCCCTATGAGGGAAGTATTTCAAGAAGAGGTGAGCACTCAAATATTTCAAATGTATCAGTTAAGTTTCTAGGATGAGGACTGAGAATTAAATATCAAATTTGGCAATGCAGATAGGTCTTTTGGTGATTTTAACAAAATTCATCTCTGTTGAGTAGTGGGAATAAAACCTGAGTTGGAGAGAGTGCAAGAGACAATGAGAGAAAAGGAAGTAAAGAAACTGAGTAAGACAACTCTTTCGATCATTAGCTATAAACAGAAGCTAAGGGGCTGGGCGCGGTGGCTCACACCTATAATCCCAGCAAATTGGGAGGCCGAGGTGGGTGGATCACCTGAGGTCAGGAGTTCGAGACCAGCCTGGCAAAGGTGGTGAAACTCCTTCTCTACCAAAAAAAAACAAAAATTAGCTGGGCATGGTGGCGGGTGCCTGTAATCTCAGCTACTCGGGAGGCTGAGGCAGGAGAATCACTTGAACCCTGGAGGCAGAGGTTACAGTGAGCCGAGATCATGTCATTGCACTCCAGCCTGGGTGATAGAGCAAGACTCCATCTAAAAACAAAACAAAACAAAACAAAAACAGAAGCTAAGAATCAGCGTTGATCTGCGCATATATGGCATAATTTATTTTTGTTTTTTAAGATTGGAAAAGGTTACGGGTGATAGAAATGATCCAGTACACAGGAGCCCTCAATGATGAAGGGTGCAGAGGAGAATTACAGGAGCAACATCCTTAATTAGATGAGAGGAAATCGAGAATACATAAGGAAGGTTTGATCTTAGGTAACATCAGAGACATTTTAACTTATATGACAGGAAGGAAGCTAAATCCATCCATATATGAGTATGGATTCAGGAACTGGATATACACCAGGTAGACTATATAGAAGACAAAATTAATTCAACATCCTTATTTGATACTCTCATTACCCTTCCTTACCTATATTACATGGAGAATTTTAAATTGTTAAATATGTAAAATAGTTTAGATCAATCTTTATTACAGTTTATTTTAGCTACATAGATAATTATCCAGTGAGTGGATATGTAGAAAAGGTACTTCATGAAAATTATATTTACCCTTATTAGGCAAAATCTCACAAGGTTTTAGATGGCATTCATTACCAAATTTCTACAATTGTTTATGTATACAATTCTCTTTCTCAAGTCAGTTATGTATCTTATTTTTATGGCCTTATTGAAATTGGATTTTGTTAACCCAGCAAAGATAGCATCAGTAAGAGATGTGGTCCTGGATGTGGGACTTCAGAGAAAATTTTTTATCTCATTCCACCATAGAATTACATCTTCTGGAAGCAAAGAAGATAAAATAGAAACTTTATCAGCTGGAGAACAGAGCTCACTGGAGGTGAGGAACCTAGCAAATTGTTTGCATATTCCAAGATATCCCCAATGCAGTTGGCTGACAGTGTATTTTAATCAACACCCTAACTTTTGCATAACAAATTTTGTGGAGTCATGTACTATGTCAAACTCTGCAATATTTCAGTAACATTTAGAATCAATATCTGATATTTTATTCCTATTACTACTATTGCAAGAAGAAATTAGTTATTTTTTAAACCCTGTTTGGCGTCCAACTGAAGTTTTATTTTATTATTTGGTGCAATAACTTCAAAATTTGTGTTTGTTTTTCTTTATGTTATATATTCCAATGTATCCAACACAAATATTTCTCTCCATGGTTCTGTCATTGCTTATATCCTATAAAAATCAGTGTATGGGAGTAGCTACCTTTTCCATAGAGATTTTGCCAATGGGAATATAGTCTTAGGGGATTTGAAATAAAGATTGTGCTGGATATTTTACCACTGCCAAACATGGTTTTCACATTACCATTCAGATGATAGTCTCATCGTGATCTGCTGAATGATTCCACAACCACACTTTTACTCAGGGTCAGCTTCCTGCAAGCCACACTCAGGTACTAACTTCTGTATTACTTTATTTATTACTTTAACTTATTTGAATATCATGCACCAGAAAACAATTGTGAATAAAATGAGGGGAAAATTTCCGTGAAGAGGACTTCTTGGAAAAGTTTTTGGGTTGATGAGAAAATCAAAGAAAGAGCTAAAGAATCAACCCTGAGCAAGGAAAAGGAGAGATCTCGGAATTTCAGCAGCAAGAGTTTGACGTTCATCTCCTTTGTAGATTGTCATGAACTGACTCAACTCTAACAGCCTTCTATACACTCCTTGTGTGCAGTACCACAATTTTCAAATTTCTGGAAGACAATATGTATTTGACACAGCATCAGCCATATGTTTGTACTTATAGGAAGCATGTTGTAGAGATAAAATATTACTACCAACTTGGAGAATTTACAGAACTCCACCATCCTTCTGTCTCCCTTCTTCATTTCAGTTGGTTGTCAGGTCTTATACTATACATTTTAATTATACCATCTAACCACCTTTTAATTACATTATCTCTTCTTATAGTCATGGGATGAGAAGTGTCATCCATCTTTTATCATTTCATCTTCCAGTCAAATTTCCATTGGCTTTCTTGGCACAACGTCTACAACAGTATGTATAACATCATGATCTCAAAAACAAACAACGCAAACTAAAAATCAAACAAGCGAATGTCTCTTGACCTTGCCTGTGGTGCTTTTCAAAAGACTGGAAAGTGGAAAAAGGGGACGTTCTGTGCTGAGGGTAAGAAAAAGCAGAAGTAATGAAGTATGAAAGTATGAGGTTTATTAGGAGGAAACATGAATATCAAATTATTGGTATTCTACTTAAGACTGTGAAGAACAAAAGTGGATAGACAGATAAAGAATCACAGAGGAGAGTGCCTCCTGAAATTTTGTAGCAAAAGCTGCATGGCACCTTAGCCCTTCCAAAAATATATTCAGGTTTGTTATCCATAATAATTAAAGTAGACCAAGAGTTTTCAAAGTTCAGTTCAAAGTCTAGTTCAGGTAGTAGTTTACTCTGCTTCACAAAATATAGAATTCCCTTATCATCATCTGCTACTTCAACCCACAATGCCTTTTTAGGGCCAAGAAATGGAGTTATGTAATAAACACTGCACAGATTCTGGAACAGGCTCTCTGAAGACAAAAGACTGAGAAAAACTGAAATGTACTATCAGAAAATTGTCAGTCACAGGTATAAATGGATGTAATGAAACTAGTTATGACTTAGTGGCTACAGATGGCTTATCATGCATTTTTTTAAATGGAAAAATGTCTTTCCTCCAGAACTTTAAAATTTGGAAATATTCATATACAAATATATTTTATGTAATAATATTAGAAAAGGAAGAACCCATATTCACATATTAATTATCATTTTTCTCACAAAGAAATAGAGATAAACTAAGACCAGGACATGGTCCCAAGATCACACAGCAATTAAGATTCAGTCCTTATTTACTATTCATTTCATTCTCTGAAACTGCCATTATATTTGCTTTCAAAGAATGTTCCAGAAAAATATAAGTGTAGAAAAAGAATAATATAGACATTAATTCCACTATATAATATAAACATTTTTTCTTCTTTTTGTATCAGCTGGAAATAGCCTAGTAGTGTTAATCCTCTTGGTGTTTCTCAACCAGACTCTTTTGCATGATGAAACAATTTTACTCTCATTGGTCTATTCTAGCATTTAAGTTAATTTTCCAACCATCTACATTCTAAGTGTGCACCACAGAGGTTTGACTTTTCTATCCATCTGCTACACCAATACCTTCCAGTCTATGCTAATGATTGAAGGGTATAAAAAAAGGGCTGTGCGGTCGCTTCAGTTTTGTTTTGTTTTGCAATGCAGACACACTTGGAGCAGCAGGTCAATGAATTCTGGGAACTGCATCTTTTTGACACATGAGACCTTTGCAGAATGAATCAAAGTTAAATCCCATGAATAAATGCTAGTGTTTAATAATCATTCCGTTTATGGAAGCTTTATTGTGAATTCATAAAAGCAAGGACAACATTTCCTTGCAAGTCCACAAATCACCATCATAAGCAAGGCAATCGTGAATAAACTGAGTTGGACTGCGTAGCCTCTTTGGCAGTTGCTAGTATTTAAATATGGATGGGAGAAGCAAAGACTAGGAGAAGTTGTCCTGAAGCAAGCAAATGACAGCTCCCACAAATAAAGGGAAAAATGTTAAAACAATAAACAAAAGAGAAACAATTACTTGCTCATTACAAACATGTCATATTGTATTCTTTATTTTGATTGTGGAAAATTAGCCATTGACTACCAGGAACAATTGATTTTCCTTCACAGCTGTTTTCTAATTACATCTGAACACTGAAAATTCTAGTGCAGCCATTCAGCTGTACAAAGATAATTTTCTTTTATTATTTTTGCTATTGCTGCAAGCTCTGCCCAGAAGCATGACTATAGTTAGATGATCTGTACTGTATGTATGTGGTGTTTGTATTAAAAGCCATGCTTTTCAGGGATGTTATAAGAACTCAAATATTTTAAATTACATAGGGCAGAACTTGGTGTACAAGCTGTTTTGCCCAGATGCTATTACGTAGCTTTCTCTTTCCTTTTGCCATCAAAACAAGGAAAAAGATAATGAAGATAGCTTAAATCAGTACATCCGTTTCTTCGTCACTGCAGAGTCGTCAATTGGATCTATTTTTGTCATTGTGGTTTCTGATGAGTGTTTTGGCACAGTCTTACTGGGAGAGTGGAGGGTGATGGGCAGTTTCCTGTCAGTTAATTCTGTGGGTAAATTCTAAGCAAAGAGCATGGAGATTATTAACAGGCAGGATGCCAAGGTTTCAGAGAAGCAATTGAAATTTTTGGATCCTTCTCTTCAAACTCTCTAGAATTTTCCCCCAAATGATTTCAGTTTTAAAATGAGGCCAGAAATATGAAACTTGCCCTTGAGAGTTTTCTAGGACTTGCGGTTAGTGAGTCCTGGAAAAATAGTTAAGCTACTTCCTTCAGAGCTTAGGTCTCTGATTAATCCTTACCATAATTTAGGTGAAATCAGCTCAGCAATGTTAACAATTCAGCAAGAATACAGTGAAATCTTAAAATGATTTTTTTCCAATGGAAAAAAAAAAAACACTGAACGTTTCAAGCCTGGCTTATTAAAGCAAAAACTGCGAGGTCTTATTTATTTTGTTATTTAATTATTTTTATTTATTTTTATTTTTGTAAAGAGAGGGTCTCACTATGTTGCCCAGGCTGGTCTACCACTGCAGCCTTCAAGTGATCATCCTTCCTCGGCCTCCCACAATTCTGGGATTACACATGTGAGCCACCATGCCCAGCCAGCTCATTGCTGCCATTTATTAAATATTTGCCTCCTTAGAGCTAACTTTAACCAGGTGTCTGTTCACTGGATGGCAATTTTTTGTCTTTGATCAGAATTCTAACCTCTGTAGTTCCTCTAGTAAGGCAGTGTAACTTGAAGTTTGCCATTTTACTTGGAAGGCTCAAAGATTCCTCAATGGTCCATCCTATTTTAGTATTTCTTTTGCCAAGATTAAGATTGAGGTGATGACTGTTTAAGTAAATTAAATTTGGTTTGAGGCTGTCTCGGTACTGCATGTATGTACCCCACATAACAAACTACAATTTAAATAAACAAACTGAAAGCCTAATTTAGGAGTATATATTGTAACAAATTGCTAGGCCTCAGCCAATCACAGCAGACTAGCTTCAGTCAATCACAGGCTGCCAATTGATCAGACCATGTCCAAGCAAGTAAAATGCTAAGCTGTAACCAACCAGTTTCTGTACCTCACTTTCATTTTCTGTCCATATGTACTGCCTACCTACTTTGCAGAACTGAGATCTCTGAACTTCTCTGCTGGCTCTTGAGAGCTACTGGATTCCCCCAAAATTCTTTGCTTCATTAAACTCCTTTAAATTTGTGTAAAGATTTCCTTTTAATATATTTCATCTCATTTTTATTTTTCCAAATTTTGATAACTTTCATCATAAAAATCAAGTGTAATACAAAATAAAATATAAAAATAAATGTATTGAAGTTATATTAATTTTATTCCCTGACATATTTTCTCAATTTATATCATTAAAAAGATAAAAACTATCAGCATGGAGGTTTGAAACTATAAAACAAATTTTTGAAAGAATGAGGAAAAGCAGCGAGAGCTTTGGGTGTGATGGAGATATGTGGTTAATTTAATAGGACTGATTATTTTGCTAATTCTGGGATTTTTCTCACATAAACACATAATCCATTAGTAAACCAGATATTTACTAGAAGGGAATGGCAAATATCCACTACTGAATAGATAAGAGTTTAGACATTAAAACTGAAAGCACTGTAAGTATTTTACATTTAAAGAGGTTTAAGACACAGAACTAGTGGCCAACGTAACTGCTGAGAGGTGGCAAAATGATAGTCAGAAAAGCTGCTGTCAAGATATTTTTAAGTGAAGGAATCTCAAGAAGCCATTAACAATTATTTTGGTTGCCTGCCACACCTAAGAAGCTGATTCTCAGGAAGATCTCCAAAATCAATGGGTAAGAACCCATGTCTGTCATTTGTCAAAGCCCACACATTTATCCTCAGCCATGGCTTGAGAACAATAGCTTCTGCTCTTCTACACCAAGAAATTTTCTCTTACCAGTTAGATACAGCTGAACCTCAAAGGCAAGGAAGCTCGTTTCTAGTCTTTATGTACTTGTGAAGTAAGAAACAACTTACAAATTTAGAGATGATAATAGAGTAACAATATCTGAAAGAATTACACTTGAATACAATAATTCAAAACCTAACAGTAATAAAGTAATACCAATAATGATGTTATTTCATGTACAGCTGTTCAATTTGATAATAACTGAATTGTTCTTACCATTTAATTTATTTTCCCCAAACTTACTCTATATCAAGTATTCAACAATGACAACTAAAATAAATCAATAAATAATAAACAAGACAGGTGAAGAATAATATCATGTGATTGATTTGTCTCTTCTTGAGAGCGTGTTTGGAAGTTCTAGCAGGGGAGCCCAGCTACTCACATACCCCTGAGTGAACATGGGTCCTCCTCCATCGGGGATGGTCATTCCTCTTTTACAGAGCACACAGCTTTGGGAGGCGCGCATATGGAGCACCTCCATATGAGGAAGGAAGGGAACACCTGTCTAGCCAGCCAGATCCTCTACACCAACCCTGGCAATCAAAGGGTTGACAGATATTGCCCTTAGATTGCCCTCATATTCAAATTTTTCTCTTCTTCTTTTACCAAATCAACTACAACAACAACAAAACAAATAACTTTAATTTTGAAATGACATTATGAGAAAGTATGAGAAAGGGTTTCTGTATTGTGGAGATATATATATATATATATATATATATATATATATATATATATATATA
>NW_020257913.1:0-2186 GCF_003255815.1 Theropithecus gelada
AGGAAAACGCTGCTGGAAAAGCTAAGTGAGAAAATCAGACTTCAGCACACCTGCCATCTCCAAGACCCCTACTACTCTATGTGCTAGGGTCTCAAGGGTTGGGTGTGTGGCATTTTAAGTGACTAATCATAGGTGGTTTTCTTCTCTCCTACACCTGTTTAGGCTGAACGTGCACGTACATGCTCTGCTGCAGGTGCACTGCCGTATGTGGACCAGCAACGCTCTTTCCTGTCTCAGGTTCTCGTCACTGCCTTCCGGAAAGCTCTCGCCTGCTTTACAGCCATGCCAGGTAGGCCTGGTCAGCCGCACAGTCAAATTCCTGCAGTGTCAGAGCTCAGTGCTGGCTGAGTCTTTAACAGCGAAGACAGCGGAGTAATGGGGATAAACTGAGCAAAACTGTATTGTAACGCAGATGAACGTCTAGAAGCAAAAGAAGCTGACACCCCTAAGAGAGCAGGCGACTGCCTCTCACTATGATGTTAATAGCAGCTTGCTCTTTCCAGTGCCTCCGTGTGCCAGGGTTTCCAGTCAGCGTTTGTGTCTATCTGCTCCTGGGCTAGCTCTGCAGATCAAAGCTCTGCAGAGATCAGGGATATCTAAATTGACCCAGTATCTGCAGGCTGGCTGCTCAGAGGCCGTGGTGTGGAACGGCCAGGACATCGCTTAGTCATACGGGGCACAAGCACGTCACTTGCCACTCCTGTCTTTCTATTTCATCAAACCCTCTTTTCTCCTGAATATTGACCATAGCAAAGTCATTAGCCTTCAAGATGCATTTGAAACATCAACTTGCTTTGTTCAAGAGGTTTAAGACGCACGTAAGTCTTTCTTGCCATACTCAACACACATAGCCGGCCGTTTCTGAAGTCAGTGTTTCTGGAACAAAAGCCTTGGCCTGCCCCAGTGAACATTCACAATGAGCACACTGTCGCGAAGCTGCTTGGCCAGCCAGCAGGGGGCAGGAGAGAGCCGCAGGGGCCGCGTGGGGTCCCTGCAAACCCGCCTCACTCCCTCAATCAAGGGCGGTGCCTCCTGCCAATCCAGCGGCTTCCTCCAAGGGGAAGAGGCCTCTTCAGCTGCCACCGCACTGATTTCAGGCGGCTCAGCCAATGGGGCAACAGATTCAACAGAGTCCCATGTTGTTAAAGGAAAACTTGTGTTACCAGGCAACCTTAATACCATATTCAATGTAAAATAACCAACATTGTTTCCAAAACAACATGCTACTAGTGCCTTATCCTTCAATGCTGCTTAAACACAGAAAAGTATGAGGAAAAAAGAGCATGGCACTTACTCCTTAAAAAATAACCCCTCTTCCAGGTTCATTTTACCCATATCATAAAAACTTAGAACTGTGGATTTCTTACAGGAACGTGGAGTGGGGGTGGATCCCCACGCTGACCCAGCCTCCCCCCTGGTCAGTCAGCCCCCCACCACCACGGGGTTCACACCTCTCCAGGCCCTGTCACCTCATTAAGAAAGGTGGTGTCTCTGAGCTCTCTTCGCAGGAAGCACCGGAACAGGAGCTACACACACAGACACACCCACAGCTGCTTTGAAATCTTGAATATATTTAAGGATTTCATTATTAGTTTTTTAAAACTGTAAGAACAAACTGAGCCTGGTTTTAACCTCTCTGCCACAATAACACCGTGTACACCTGTCTTTTACTGTTTGTTCCTTCTCCAGCAGCTGCTGCCTGGCTGGCCGACTGCAGAACAAGAGCCTCTGGTACTCCCGGGACGCCCTTGTAAAAGCGTGACCACCACGATCACGCCTCAGGACGCGGCACATGTTAGGGTCGCCCACAGACCACCATTCCCACTGCCTAGAAGGCACTGAACGGGCCTCCTGCTCTTTGTAAATGTCAACCTTCCTAAGCTATGTTGTGTTGAAAATTTTTAACTGCAGTCCACACATACTTCTTTGTGTCTTGCTTTTATCGTAGAGGAATATTTTTATGGAAAATTAAGCTTGCAAAGTTGAAGGGTGTTCTGAAAGTCGACTCCTAATCCTGGAAGGAAAAAAAAATATGGGCCAGATGTAGTGCTCACGCCTGTAATCCCAGCAGTTTAGGAGGCTGAGGCGGGCAGATTGCTTGAGCCCAGGAGGTCGAGACCAACCTGGGAAACATGGCAAGACCCTGTCTCTACTAAAAATACCAAAAAAAAAAAAAAAAAAAAAAA
>NW_020257913.1:2235-6910 GCF_003255815.1 Theropithecus gelada
GGAAAACATGGCAAGACCCTGTCTCTACTAAAAATACCAAAAAAAAAAAAAAAAAAAAAAGATGGGCTTGGTGACATGTGTCTAGTCCCAGCTACTCAGGAAGCTGAGGTGGGAGGATCACCTGAGCCCAGGAGGTGAAGGTTGCAGTCAGCCAAGATTTGCATCACTGCACTCCAGCTTGGACGACAGAGTGAGACACCGTCTCAAAAAAGCAAAAACAACTGTATAAATAATCATAGAAGGGAGCTGGCCGGGCGCGGTGGCTCACACTTGTAATCTCAGCACTTTGAGAGGTCGGGGTGGGCAGATCACCAGAGGTCAGGAGTTTGAGGCCAGCCTGCCCAATATGGCAAAACCTCATCTCTAATAAAAATACAAAAATTAGCGGGGCATGGTGGTGGGTGCTTGTGATCCCAGCTACTGGGGAGGCTGAGGCAGGAGAATCACTTCAACCCGGGAGGCAGAAGTTGCAGTGGGCTGAGATTGCACCACTGCACTCCAGCCTGGGAAAAAATAGGGAGAGTCCACTTCAAAAATAAAAATAGGCTAGGCGTGATGGCTCAAGCCTGAAATCCCAGCACTTTGGGAGGCCGAGAAGGGCGGATCACGAGGTCAGGAGCTCGAGACCATCCTGGCTAACATGGTGAAACCCCGTCTCTACCAAAAAATGTAAAAAACTAGCTGGGCGAGGTAGTGGGCGCCTGTAGTCCCAGCTACCGGTAGGTTGAGGCAGGAGAATGGCATAAACCCGGGAGGCGGAGCTTGTAGTGAGCTGAGATCCGGCCACTGTACTCCAGCCTGGGCAACAGAGCCAGACTCCGTCTCAAAAATAAATTAATAAATAAAAAAAAATAAAAATGGAAGTAAAAATGAAGGGAGCTAATGTTTTTCATTTATGGGAAGGGAGAAGAACATTCAGTATCTGTACCTCTCACGCACACATCTGCAGTGGTGCCATAAAGTATTCAAGACACACATTCCTACAAATATAGCTCAAAACTACTCACCAAGTTACATGCTAAAAGCACATGCATAGTAAGAATGCTACATTATATTTTTTAAGCATCTGTATCCAATACTTTAGCATACTGGCAGTTTTCCCTTCAGGTGCTGTATGCCTAAATTATTACATGTTTAGTCATTCATTTTAGAATTTATGACTTGCTTTAGACAAAACATATATTTTAACATAAGCTACTAAATTAATGACTTAGGGGAAAAGTTACTAAGTTAACTTGGAAGTTAAACTTTGCAAATTGAATCTGTTGGACCTCATGCAAGCTAGACGATCAGTTTTTTAAATTGTTTGTTGTGTGTTTCCCTCGAGGATGGAAATCTCTTTACTCTCATCCACTGTGCACACACTGCAGCCCCGCCTCTCCTCCACCGCGCCACACTGCAACCTGGAATTCACCCTGTACCACGCTTTCCACACCTTACCTGAAAGTCACTAAGTATAACCAAGAAGGAAATGAAAAGCAGATAAATGACCTCCACCCACACTTCCAGCATGCAAATGTTAAACATTCATCAAAGTAAAACCAAAAACCCATGTTAGCTCACGATTGTAACTGGTAGAGTTATGTGCATGGCAATTTTAAAAGTCTAGTTAAGTAAAAGCCTAATTGAGACTCTCAAGAAATACAAAGTTTATACAAAAAGACATCTGCAAACATTGACAGTGAGGAGAGGACTTCACTCTGCATCCAGCCTGTCCTGGAAGCCACGGCGAAATGCCAGGTTGTATGGATCTGAAAAGCAGAGAAACACAAGTGTTGAAATGTGTACAGTCTCAGCAATGTACAAATTTGATGTAGGATGCTCAGAAACCTTGAATTTCCAATCAGAAAACAGCAACATGGGCAAGTTTCCCAGCAGTGTCCCCCTTCTGCCTACGGCACGTGTAACAAGAATGCTGGCCACCTCCGGGGGGACAGAGGCTTCCTGGTCACATTCGCTCTGGCAGCCGCACAGCTGGCCCCACCACAAACACCTGTCCAATACTGAAGAACCACTCGCTCCCTGGGTTTTGCTCACTCTAGCCGAGAGAGTGTATTTAGAGAGTACTTTATTGACTGAGTCCTCGTTCAATGCGTCAAGCTTGTTGAAGGCAGGGCAACCCCATTCCTGGCCCAATTAAGTGAACTGAGCAGAGCAAATACCCCGACTTGGACAGCACTCAGTCACAACAGCAGTGGCCACTGTTCACAGGGCGCTGGCTTCGTGCCGGGAACAGTTACAAGCGTCTTCTCTCTGTCCGAGGAATGTGCACTGCAACCCTGTGGGGCCGTTTGCAACGTCCACCAGAGTTCTGAGGCAGCCAAGTCCAGGCTGTCTGTGGGCCTCGCCACGTGGCCATCCACGTCCCCTGTAGACCAGACCTCACTGCAGGGACCGGGGTTTCCAGGTTTGCCTTGAGGCACACGCTCCCTTCACCACCTCCTCCTGGCCCCTGACATCAACGCTCACCACTGCTGCCAACACTTGATTTTCTCATGGCTCCTGAGGGGCCTTGTTCTGCCCTTCCCTGCTCCCTGCGTCCAGCTTGGAGGGTGCCCACATCAATGCCAACGCTCACGTAATCACCAACCCTTCCACGGGGCTTGATACGTAGGAGTCTCAATGTCAGAAAGTCAGATTCCTGTGCTTGTTCGATAATTGCTTCCCATTGTAGAAGTGAAGGAGATAAAATTCTAGGTGCCTGCAATAACCTCATTTCCACAGCTAAACAACTTCAGTAGTAGCACAAACCCAAAAAAAGCTTTTTTTAAAAAAAACTTCTTTTATACAAGCTAAATACAATTTAATTTTTACACCCATGTTCTCATCAGCTCCCACCTGGTGAGCAGGCAAATAGTAATTTTCAAAGAAACGAATTGTTCCATAATTTTAACATTTAGCATTATCACTATTAAGCAAGAATTATCCCACAAATACACGATGATCTTGTTCTCACATTCAAAAATTGATTGTCACACAGTGAAATAGCACTTAATGCAAAGAAAAATATCTTTTCAGGTTACTGTTCTGGGAAAAAAAAAAAGATTTCTGACAAAGAGATAAACATTAATTATGTAACAATCCAAAATGCCTCTGGGAAAAATAATGTCATCCAATTAGTTCTTTAAAAGTGTTACAACTACAGCTGAGTTTTAATAGTAATTTGTCCATAATTATCAAAAGAATCTTTAAAAATCTTAATACTGAAAGAATAACCATAAATGGATATAAAACGCAAAGCAGAAGAGTTAACATTTGGGGCAGATTTTGGTCCGTATTTTTAACGTATGTATAGTGATTTACCTAGCTGAAGCTTATCCGTCTCCTCCTAGGCTCTCCAAGACTGATTTTCAAACATAGACTGGCTTTTGGTACATGAAGGCAGCTTTAAAAGATGTCAGGATCGGGCCGGGAACAGGGGCTCAAGCCTGTAATCCCAGCATTTTAGGAGGCCAAGGTGGGCCGATGACTTGAAGCAAAGAGTTCGAGACTAGCCTGGCCAATATGGCAAAACCCAGCCTGTATTAAACATTTTTGTAATTAGCCAAGCGTGGTGACTCACACCTATAATCCCAGCTACTTGGGAGGCTGAGGCAGGGAGAACTGCTTGAACCCAGGAGGCGGAGGTTGCAGTGAGCCAAGATCGCACCGCTGCACTCCAGCTTGGGCGACAAAGTGAGACGGTCTCAAACTAGAACTTAGCCCTCAGGAAAAGCGTTGAGCACCCCCCAACCCCAACCAACCCAAGGAATCACATGGCAATGGTTATCATCTGATTTTGACACAATAAAGTTCTATTCTCTCTAAACACAATGGTAAACACCTGCCATCAGCCCACAGAAACTCCCAGGACCCAGTAACACCGGACTAGCAAGATCAAAGGGCCACGTATGCAGGATTCAGCTGCAGAAAGTGATGGCACTAAGAATGGTGTGTGCTCAAACCAGATTCCTTGCTTTCGGGGTGGAGGGGCTTCCCGGGAAGATCTAGTCCAGTGGGATGGTTTCCACTTCCACCATGAGGAGGAAACGGGGGGTTTCCTGAGGGCACTGACAGGACTTGGGTCTCTGCCCCTTTGTCCTCTGTCCTGTTATAAGATGAGGTGAGCTCAAGGCAGGTTTTCCCTACATCTTCCAGGCAGGAGAGATGGAGCTGACAAGTGGACGATGGCTTTTCCAAAACGTTCCCATGTTTATAACCTGTTATCAACCTGTTTTCCCTGGAGATCAGTGAAGCAGCATCATTGATACTCCTCCATTATGGACAACCCGGTGTTACGGGAGGCAGGAGATGGCATGCGAGCTGGGTCAGTCTCTGCGCGGGTCTGAGTCAGTCACTTGTGTCTGGTCCTCAGTGAGCTTATCTATCAAATGGGCGTCCCCACAGAGCAGTGACTTTCAACCAGAGTTCCATGGAGGTTGCCCAAGGACACGGAGGGGGAAGAGGAGGAAGGGGAGGAAGGAAGAAGGGAAGAGGAGAAAGGAAGAAGGGAAGAGGAGGAAGGAAGAAGGGAAGAGGAGGGAGGAGGAAGGAAGAGGAGGAAGGGAAGAGGAAGAAGGAAGAAGGGAAGAGGAGGAAGGAAGAAGGGAAGGGGAAGGAAGAAGGGAAGGGGAAGGAAGAAGGGAAGAGGAAGGGGAAGGAAGAAGGGAAGGGGAAGGGGAAGGAAGAAGGGAAG
>NW_020257914.1:0-16232 GCF_003255815.1 Theropithecus gelada
GAAAGGTCACGTCCATGGCAGGGGCACACATGGAAAATCAGGTCCACGGGGGGCCGTGGGTGAAAGGTCACGTCCATGGGAGGCCACACATGGAAGGTCAGGTCCACAGGGCGGTGCTCACAAAAGGTCAGGTCCACGGGGGCCATACACAGAAGGTCCGGTCCATGAGGGGGACGCACATGGAAGGTCAGGTCCAAGCAGCAGCCGGCAGAGGCAGCCGGGAGGGCAGAGGGTGGGCTGGGTCTTCTCTGCAACCTGGGCTGCAGCGGAAACATGGCCTCCTGCGGCCACGAGGAAGATAAGACCTCCTGGGACACCCATCTCAAGCCTCCTGCAGTGCCCTCCAGCACCAGGCACAACAGGGCTGTCAGGGGCACCTCTCTCAGCAACCTCATTTATCCCTGGAAAGAGCTGGAGTGACGCAGAAGTCAGGCGGGTTTCAGGCACCACGTCTGCTGCCCTGCTCTGGTACAGAGAACTGCAAGCAGGGCTGTTCCTAATTAAACACAGGAGCTTTCACTGCAAACCAGGACCAGCGCCCTACCATGCATCACCATCAAATTCTGCAGGAGGGAAGACAGATGCCAGGAGGGCGATCATCTCACTAAGCAACTTTAAATCACCATGGGATGAAGGAACCCCAGGGGTGCCACCCACTTCATCTCAACACATGCTCAGAGATCATCAGAGCTCAGCCTGGTGTGTTCACTTCAGAGCACTTTAAATCATTTCAACATTGCCTCTCCCAAACTGAGCTCACTGAAAACATATTTAGCCTGTCTTTGGCTTGTGCCACGTGCCCTGGTTTTCAAGATGCAGCTGTGAATATAAACGAGAAGACCACATACAAATCCCAGATCGACATCCACTCGGCCTGTTGGGGAAGCGCATTTACCCACCACCCGCCCTGGCCGGTCGCCCTCCGTGGGCCCCAGGTCCTCCCTCACATGTGGAGTGTAGACAGACACCTGCCATGTCCATCTCAGGCCCCACGGCTGTGTCCTGTCTTTCTCCAAGTTAGAGGGTGTGGTGGAGACCTGTGTGCATGGCAAGCTGCAGCGTTTCAGCCATGTGAAGGCTGGCAGCCCCCTTGGTGCAGCTCACTGAGCAGAGGAAGGATGTGTGCGTCCTTCAGGAAAAAATCCCCACAAGCAAAGTTCTCTGGAGACCAGCGCCGTCCCTTATGTCATCTGTTATTTTCCACCACACTAAAGACAGTGCCATTTCCCCAGCAGAAGAGATCACAATCTTACAGCTCCCAAGCTCGACCATCTAACCCCATCTGAGCTCTGTGAAAGGAGTGTTGAAGAGAAACACCACAAGGCCACACTCTTGGCAAGACCTCTCCAGCAGAGGTCAGTAATGTTCCTTTTCAGTGAAGCAGATATATTTCCAACAGGAAAGCGTCCCTCACAGTGAAGTGAAGAGCTTTCCATCGGATCTCATCAGAATTGAAGATGCCACATGAGGGTAAAGCAAATGCACCTGCTACTTCTGCATAATGAGCAAGGCTTCTCCAGGCCAGCGTATCCCCCACCAGCCAAACAGCTTTCAGAAAACTCTCTCCTCTATCAAAGAGAGTTTGGTGGGAAGCACAGCAATTTGTGCTCATCCCATGAAACATAGCTTTGTATGTGAGTCTTCTTTGCATCTGTAGTCATCTCAGGATCTTTAGAACAACAGGGCTCTGCTCAAGGGGCAGGCACACCACGTGGCGAAATGTGAGCAAAAAGTCCAGGCCCTGCTCACTTCTACATTTTTCCTCATTCCCCCTCTTTCTTAGGTACTCACATGCAGAAACACCTATAGAAAGGCTACAGTTAAGGCCATCCGTCAGTGGATAACACTGAACCAAAATATAATTTCCCCAAAATGCATGGCAATGTGAAAAAAGGCATGAAATGACACATTCACTTGCTCCCGGTGAAAATTTGAAACAGCATCTCTCAGAGCCCTGGGCTAAGAGAAGTGAATGACAAGAACCTTGTAAAAAGCCAGGCACAGTGGCTCACACCTATAACCCCTGCACTTTGGGAGGCTGAGGCAGGAGGAGCCTAGAGTTCAAAACCAGCCTGGGCTACACAGAGTGAGACCCAGTGTCTACCCCACCCCCCCAAAAAAGAGCTTTCTGAGGTAGGAGACAATAGGATACATCATCTCCGGGACAGAGCTAATTTTACTGTGCCCCTTCAACTTTGTTTTTGGTCTCCTGAATGCTGGAGCTCCCACACAGACCTCAGGATCCTCCACCTGGCTCTAGCTGTGCTGCGGGGTCTCACTAACTCAGGAGAGGAGTCAAACGCTGTGAGAAGTCCTACCTCGGCACTGCAGGGCTGTGCACAGATCAGCCACAGTGTTCACTGCACACTGCAGTGTGTTGACGGCATGTGATGAAAGTTGCTTCAGATAACTCCCACAAATCAAATTGTCACGAGATCTCATTTCTGCATCCTCTTACATCTTATTAATCAGCTTCCCAACTTGATTTTTCTTAGGAGCAATCAGTCAGCAATTATCCTCATGTATACACGAAACATTTCTCTAGGCTATTTATATTTGAAATAAATTAAAATAAAGTATAACTGTAAAGGAATAATTTTGCACTTAACAAACTTGCCAGAAGTTCCATGTCACGATGCGTGGTATCCCCACAGCGTGGCCGTAGACCTTCCGTCCACCTCCTTCTGCAGGAACGTGGGGGGTTGCAGTGACTCCTGAACTTCCCTGGGCCACGCCTTCCACACACCGCGTGTTATTTTATCAGCCAGATTTTTAAAGTGACATAAAACAATCTATTCAAACACATTTTTACTTCACTAAAGCACTTACCTCTACCTACTGATATGTTCATGGGAAATTGAGCCAATATTCTCAAAGGAACAATGTTTATAACTCCCTCAATTCTTAGAAAGTGCAATAACATCACTGATAGTGATTTGGAAAGAAAAGAGCCACACGTGTTCTGGGTGAGAACAGCACATCCAGAACACAGGAAGGGTACCAGCTACTCTTTTCCAGGCGATAATCCTCATTTACTTGACTCAGCTTCTATTTAGTATATTCCCATGCAAGGCTAGGAAGTGTTCTAGATGTCTGAGGTGCACCTCAGAACAAAGGAACAAAAAGACCCCTGCTCTTACAGAGCTCATGTTTTGGTGGCAGCGGGGACTATCCGTGAGAAACTAGCACTGATCATGAGAAATGAATAAACTACAAAGGCATCTGTGCCAGGCCAATGAGGTCCAATGTATCAACATTTCCTTTTATGTTTCATACTTCCGATGTCAGGTCCGAGGAAACTTGACCTCACCTTGCGTACCAAAGAGTTTCTCCTGTCTTTTTTTCCTAAAAGTTTTGTAGTTTTATGGATTACACTTATGTGTCTGATCCATTTTGTGTCAACTTGTGTATGAAGTATAAGGTTTTAGTGTGTTTTGTTTTGTTGTCTTGTTTCTGGTTTCTGCCTATGGATAAATAATTGTTCCAGCACCATTTGTTGCAAAGGTTTTTCTTCCTTCATTAAATTGATTTTGGATCTTTGTCAAAAATCAATTGGCCGTATTTGTATTCTGTTCTATTGGGCTATGTGTCTATCTCTCTGCCAACATCAGACTGTATATACTGAGTATACACACACACAAACACACATTTACCCACATACGCTCACACAGTAAACCTTAGAAGCAGGTAGATCGATTCTTCCATCTTTACACTTTTTTGTTTCAAATTGTTTTTGCTCTTATAGGTCCTGTGACTTTCCAAATACATTTTAGAATAAATTTATTTGTAAATCTACAAAAATAACCTGAGATTTTGATAGAAATTATGTTAAGCCTATAGATCAATATAGAGAGAATTGCCAGCTTTGCTGTCATTTTTTTCTACTGAGCTTTCCAAGTCATGAAGATAGTATGTCTCTCCATTTATTCAGATCATTTTGTAATTTTACAAGCATTTTGTAATTTTCAGTGTACAGTACAGATTTAGATAGACTTACGCCACGTATTTCATTTTCTTTGAACAACTATTTTGAACAACATTTTGTTTTGATTTTGATTTTTAATTTAGTTTTTAACATAGTATTGTGTTTAAGAGCTAAATGTAATACCTAAAACTATAAAACACTTAGAAAGAAAAGTAGGGAAAAAGCTTTATGGCATTGAATTTGACAGTAATTTATTAGATACAACAAAAAAGGCACACAAAAGAGGACAAATTGGATTTCATAAACTGTTTAAATGTATTCATCAAGAGACAATATCAATAGAGTATAAAGGTAACCCACAAAACAAGAGAAAACAATTGCAAATCATAAACCCGATAAGGGATTAATATCCAGAATGTATAGAGAACGCCTAAAACCCAACAACGAAAAACCAAACAATCCAATTTGGGGGCAAGACTTGAATAGACATTTCACCAGAGAAGACACAAATGGCCGATGAAAACACATGAGGAGATGCCTAGCCTCATTATCCTAAGGGAAATGCACATAAAAACTACAACAATATATTCTACCCATTTGAATAACTACTACTGAAAGGAAAGAAGAAAGAGAAAAGAACAGAGAAAGTGTTGATGAGGATGTGGAGAAATTTAGACCCTTGTGCCCAGTTGATGGGAATGAAAAATGATGCCGCCATTGTGGAAAACAGCCTGGAAATATCCGAAAAATGCAAAGGGAACTGCCATATGGTCCAGCAGTTTCTCCTCCGAGTAAACACAGAACTGAAAGCAGGTCTCAGGGAGAGACTTTTTACATCTGCCTTCATGGCAACATTACGCACCGTAACTAAAATGTGGACGCAAACCTAGTGTCCATCAATGGATGAATGGAGAAGCAATATGTGCTGTTTTCAGATATATATATTTTTATATACACAACGAAATACTCTTCAGTCTTCAAACATTCTGACACATGCCACAGTATGGATGAACATGAAGGACATTATGCTAAATGAAATAAGCTAGTTGCAAAAAGACAAATGCTGTATGATTACACATATATGAGGTACCTAAAGTACTCAAATGCAGAGAGATAGAAAGCAGAGGGCGACTGTCAGGGGCTTGGGGAGAGGAAAATGTATCATTATTGTTAAATGGGTATAAGTTTCAGTTTTACAAGCTAAAAAGCATTACAGAATCCCAGCACTTTGGGAGGCCGAGGCAGGTGGATCATGAGGTCAAGAGATTGAGATCATCCTGGCCAACATGGTGAAACCCAGTCTCTACTAAAAATACAAAAATTAGCTGGGTGTGGTGGCAGGTGCTTGTAGTCCCAGCTACCTAGGAGGCTGAGTCAGGAGAATTGCTTGAACCCGGGAGGCAGAGGTTGCAGTGAGCTGAGATTGTGCCACTGCACTCAAGCCTGGGTGACACAGAGAGACTCCGTCTCAAAAAAAAAAAAGGCATTACAGAGATAAAGTGTGGTTGCACTTCTCCAATGTATTTAGTATAACTTAACTGTACACTTGAGAGTGATCAACATGGCAAATATAATGTTATGTTTATTTTACCACAATAAGAAATACTGGGGAAAAACATTGTTTCATTTGATATATTATTAACAATCTCCAGTATGTGTGACATAAATTAATTTGTATTATCATGGATTCATGGGTTTTGCATGCATAATTTCCAATAAAATTTTTGTTAAAAACCATTGTATATTTTTAACTTTGATAATTTCTGATTATAAGAGTTAGAGTTAAGGTGTCCTTCTAATAAAAACCATATGCTTAGAAAACACGTGTTGACTATTCTCACCTAATAAAATCCTTCTATAGAAGAAGGTGCATATAAAACCTTCTTCAGTAACTCTAAGTTCTTTCCTATTACTTTTCTGTTTTGTTTTGTTTTATGTTGTGTTTCAGGGAAACCATCAAGCAGAAACTAGCATTGATGGGATAATGCTCTGGAAAAGACACTCAGTGTTTGGAGATTCCGAGATGCAGTGAGAACAGCTGCATTGCCAAATTCCCAAGGTTTTCAGTTCAGCAAGAACTACACCCTACAAGTAAGTGGAAACAGACCAATCCTAAAAACGCCCTAAACACAGACTCGGCTGGTGAAAGACTCTCTGCCTTTGGGAGAAAAAGGGTGTCTTAAAGAACGATAACCTCCACCAGTGCCTGTAAATATTTTGTGTACCTAGTTTCTGCTATTCAATAAAAAATTACCAGGCTTGCCAGTAAATAGGACAAAACGATAAAGACTGAGAAGGAAAAACCAAAAAATGATGCAAATGATGATGTTACTAGAATTTAATTTAAAATAACAACTATTAATACGTCCAGGAAATGTTGAATACTTTTTATGGCAAACTAGAATCTATAAATAAGAATCAAGTGGGAACATCTGGAAGTGAAAAATACGTAACCAAAGATAAGACTGTAATTGACGAAGACCACAGCTGATTTAGAAGAGAAGTGACAGATGAATGGGCTGACAGGTCAGTGGAAAATGTGTTGAGTGAAATATAGAGAGAAAAATGGAGGATGATCATAGAGAAAGAGGGGTAAGAGGAATACAAATCTGGGAAAATGTCCACCAGGTGTGTCACTGGAGTCTCCATAGAGGAAAAGGCAGAAACAATATTTGAATAAAATTCAAAGAAATAAAACATTTAAAGTGCTGAAAGAAAATAACTGCTTAGAATAAAATTCAATACCTGTCATATACATCCTTCAAAAATAAAAATAAAATTAGGGAATTTAAAAACCACAAAATCTGAAGGATATTTTCAACAGCAAAGCACCACAACCTGCATGAGGCCGTCTGCCGTGGGCAGGCGACATGGATGTGTTTCTCCCTGCTGAGTGCAACCACAAACGTCAGAAACAACACAGGAGACCTGGAAAGAGAACCGCAAAGTGGACAAGGCTAGGCCAATTAGACGGAGCCCAGGGCTGGAGGAGCACCAGCAACGGGCATCCAGCGAGTCCCCACACAGCAGACAGGGACCCAGGCTGAGAACCTCCCGCCCAGCTGGGCTCGTTCCACCTCAGTGTAACAGGGTCCCTGCCTGCAACCCCAGCAGAGCCCAGCAGCCGCTGCAAGAGAGATCACACAGGGGCCCTGCACACAAGGAGTTCCCAGGGGACGGGCTTTCCTTTCCTGCCCTGCTCCGGGCTCCTCTGCACACTGGTGGGGGTGCAGCACCCGCACTGTATCTGTGCAGGCCTGAGACTGTCCGGTCCTTACAGAAACCAGCCAGCCTGACAACACCAAGGGGTTTCCTGACACCAGCGTCCCGTCAGCAAAAGCCCCACCTGTGCTCGTCAGAGACACCTTTTCCCAGCTGAGACACCGGGGACTGTTGGTAAACCCGTGAGGTAAACACACCATTCCCACGCCCAGGGGCAGTGCTGAGCCCGGGACTGGGACCCCGGCAGCTGAGCCATAAGTGGTAGTAACAGTCCTACTAGTCACGGTGGAGATACTGGTGGGTGACCCACACCTGGTGGTGATGGTGGCTGTGGTGGTGGTGTTGGTAGGTGATCACTGAATGTTCAATTTATTGTCATTACCTTAGAATTACTTTTGAGAAGCATGTGAATCTGCTCACTCCTCTTTTCTCTGTGTTCTCTAAAGCCAAATAAAATTAAATTTAAAAATTAATAGAATTTCATAAATTAAGCACATTCCTGCCTGGGCCTAGTCCCACATTTTAGCTTCATTGGAATAATGCCAAAAATGGATAGGTGATTATCTGCAAAGTGATAAAGGGGCCTGTGGGATTCCGCCTCCTCCTGGAGAGACCTAGAAGCTGGTCTTGGGCTGATGGCGATGCCACCCTGAACGTGCCCAATCCCGTCTGTCTGGCTCTGGAGCCACGCAGGGCCAGGCCTGGGTAGCCTGCGGTTTTGGAGGCCCGTCTTGGAAAGGCCCCCTTCTGGCCTGCTCAGCCCCTGAAACTCACCAGCTCCTCAGCAGCAGCTCCCCTTGCCACCGCACTTCATGGCGATGTTTACACAGAAGTAACTCTGCATAGCGTTTGCATTTTATTAGGTGCAGAGATAAGCAAATACACACATCACAAACAAAGCAAAATTCCCCGCTGAAGAATTCATGTTAACTTTATTGAAAATATGACAGGAAAATATTTTGGGCCCCCAAAATCACTAAAAGCGAATAGGAAAATTCAAACTGGAAACTGCTGAGAGCAAACCTGCCTCCTATGACTTCTATTCAAAGTCACCCTCTGCTCACTGAGATCAATTGTATCTGATTGCGGCCTTTGGAAAGGCTCATCAGAAACTCCAAAGAATATAACCATCTGTCTCTCACCTACCTGTGACCTGGAAGCCCCCTGCCTGCTTCGAGTTCTCCCGCCTTTCTGGACAGAACCAGTACTTCTTACATCTATTGATTGATATGTCAATCCCCCTAAAATGTGTCAGACCAAACTCTGCCCCGACCACCTCGGGCAAGGACCTAAGACCAAGCTGTGCCCCGACCACCTCGGGCACGTGTCTCCAGGACCTCCTGAGGCTGTCACAGGCCCATCGTTGACTCTGGCAAATAAACCTCCTGAAATGATTGAGACTTGTCTCGTCATTTTTTCTCAGTTGGCATCTGGTTCTTCTCAAAATGATGACAAGTAATAACGTGTTTAGGTAGCACAGATTTCTTATAAACTAGTTTTGTTTTTTCCCCAAAACTTTGGTTGTCACCTGCTTATGTGAATTTATCTGTTTTGGCAACTATACTCTGAATCTGCAGAATACTCTTCTGTGAGGCTACACTGTTGCTTTAGTTGTTTAATTATGCATTTGACTGCCTAAGCTGCTTTCCGACTTGGACCAACTACTGTGAATTTTAATAATACTACGATGTAAGAGAAAGAAAAAGAATGTTGCTAAAATTAAACCTTTCTCCCTCTATTCCAACCCTTTCCCCTGAAATGCTTAACACACTTGGAAACTTGTTGGATGATGCTTTAGATGGTGAGTGCACTCAGAATTGAGAAAACAATCATCCTCAAGAGAAGAAAGAAAATGATTTTAACTGTATTTTTGAGACCTTTTTAAAAATAATTATAAAAAAATCCAGAAAGTAAAATCATTTGATCAAAATTTTAAATTCACTAATACAGTTATGAGAATTCTATAAAATTGAATATAACTGATGCTTTAACATATTGTTGTACTTAAAAATCTTTAAAATCATCTTGCCAGATATCCAATCTACAAAGATAAATTTTTAAAGGGTTGGTTTAATAAATTCTTGATTTTTTAATAAGAAGAGTTTTGCAATTGTACAATGCTCTAATTATCTCCATTTCTTAGATAAGGAACTGCGTTGGTGAACTGGGGGCAAGTTGACAAAAACATACGCGGAGAGGATGTGGGGGTGGTTCAAGGCAGCCTGAGTTACAGCACAAAGCCAGGGTCCACCGAAAGCCAGGTTGTTTAGGGAACACCTCTCAACCACAGTGGAACGCTGCCTCCCAAAAAAGACAATGACTATTTAACACACGGACAACCAGTCCAGAGAGGCTGCTCTTTCAGTCCCTGTGGAAAGGACTATCAGAAATGGTCAGCGGGACGGCAGAACGGAGGTCCCAACTGAGTCCTTCCTCGCAGAAAGGCCGGCCATCAGCTGTCATGACGAGAACACCTCTGTGAGAACCTCAGACGTCCTCTTGGACTGCAGAGCCAAGAAAAGCTCCTGGAAGGAAGGAAAAGAGGAGCAGCTTCACTCCAGCTGCACCACCCCTGCCCAGCAGTGTCTGGAGTGGAGCCCCTGGGCCTCGGGTTCTGCGGTGAAGGACAGCCAGGGTGGACGCCCAGCTTTCTAGTACTTGGGAATGTTTCTCAGGAGGGCTGCTTCTGTCCCCTTCCTGGGGTCACTGGGAGTGTCGAGCAGGCTGGACTACCTGGTTCAGCCAAATACACAGCAACAACGCAGCTCACAGCAGCCAGCATGGGGTCCTGGTGGCTCCACATTCCTGCCCGTGGTGGCGTCTGACCCGATACCAGCACTGGCATCACATCCCATGGAGCCATGGGGGCGTCTGCAGAAACCACAGGGACAGTCCCACCAGGCTTGAGTGTCCAGCCGGCAGCTCGCCCTGGTGTGGCACTCACGGCACCCCCTGGACAGGAAGGCGAGCCAGGGACACTCGTGTCTGTGGAGCAGGGCCTGAAATTCCTGAAAACGGAATTACCACACGACCCTGCAGCCCGGCACTGGGGATGTATCCAGAGTGGCTTCAGCATATGGGAGAGACGTCTCCACTCCCAGACTCACGACAGCATCTTTCACGATAACCAAAAGTGGAGAAGTCACCCTAGTGTCCATCCACAATTATCGTAACTAAGTAACATAAAGAAAAGTCAGTCTTTATGACAAAAGACACCACAGGATCTAAAGGTTAACGAGAAACTGGGATGTTTATGCAAAATGTTTTACATATAAAATGTCAACACACACAGGTAAATTCCAAGATGTGAGGAACTGGAACAAACCCCCTCATGATGAAAACTCTCATCAGACGGGTGTGAAAGAACATCAACACAATAAAGGCTGTGACGACCCCACAACCAGCATCGTACTGAATGGGGAAAAGCTGGAAGCCTTTCCTTCCAAGATCCGGAACAAGGCAAGGATGCCCAGTCACCACTCTCATTCAGCACAGCCCTGGAAATCCTCGCCAGAGCAATCAGGCAGGAGAAAGAGACAAAGGGCACCCAGGCTCACACGAGGAGCTTAAAAAACTGATCTCACGGAAGTGGAGAGTAAAATGATGGATACCAGAGGCTGGGAAGGGGAGGGGAGGGCAGGATACAGAGGGGTTGCTTCATGGGTAGAAACATATAGTTACATAGTAGGAATAGGAGGCAGTGTTCTCGAGCTCAAAAGAGTGACTATACTGAATATCAATTTATTGTATTATTTCAAGATAACTGGAATGGATTTGGAACGTTCCCTACACGAAAAAAGGATGAATGTTTGAGGTGACGAAGGTCTCAGTCACGCTGAGTTGGTCACGATGCGTCATGTGCTTCGTTCCTGCTACTGTGTTTTGATTTCTAATGTTCCCTTTGATTCTTTCTTTCAGCTTCTTTCTTTCTGCTGACTTTACTTACCTGATCATGTATGTTGTCTTTCTGTTCCACCAGAATCTTTAATGTCCTTATTTCATTTATTTTCTATTCCTCATGAGATAGTTCCCACATCTGTGCTATATCTGGGTCTGGTTCTGATGATTGCTTTGATTTTCAGACTGTGATTGCATTTTATATGCCTTACCTTTTTCGGTAAAAGGCACATGTGTTGTTCAGGACAGTGCATGCTGTGGTAAGCAGCATTTCTGCTTAGAGATCAGCATGACTTTCTTTCAACTCTGTCCTGATGATTGGGATTGTGCTAATCTAACTACTGTTATGCTTATCCTCAGTCTACCAGAGGCTTCAAACCCTCTGGTGGTGCCTGTGTTTAGGACATGGGATAGTTTTCCAGGGTTTTTCTGGACACCTGCTCCACGACTGCCATTCTTTCCAGTGGAGGAGCTGGGAAGACACCGCCTCACGGAGGTATTGGAGCTAACACCACTAGTGATGAGTGAGGCGGAACTGTCCGTGCAGCACTGATCACATCACTCACATGCATATTCTTTGACCCAAATACTGGTGTTTTAGCTATCTCTGTTATATAAATACTGATACGTTTTACAAATGGACTTATAGTAATTCTTCATGAAGTATTAACATGTTTCTGAAAAGAGGTCTCAATCTAAACCCCAAGAGGTTCTTGGGTCTCTGCAGGAAGAACTTTAAGGCAAGTTGGAGTGCAGTGAGAAGAGATTGTTCATTGAAAGTTGCTCCATTACCGAGTAGGGTGCCCTCAGAAAGCAAAGCTTTGATTTAAGTTTTCCTTAAATAGGGATCTCGTCTATGCAAAGACTAAACTAAGTTGTGCCTCCGTGCAGATGGGCTGATAGCATGACAGAATTCATTATTCTGCATGTAGGGAAAACTACCCTTAACATTTTAAAGTGTAAGTACATATAAGCAGGACTGCAATTACCTTGAGAACATGTATTGTTTTGGGTGTTGGGACAGTGGGGCTGTCCACCGTTGGAGGAGTGTGTCCTTGGAGGAGTGTGTCCTTTAAGCTGTTTCCACTGCAAGCAGCTTATAACCACGTGACTGGTAAGGACTGTGCCTTGCTGGTTTTAAGATGCAGTTGGTCATAAAATAGAGTCAGCTTGACTCTCCTAGGTTCCTGCTTCTCTAACAAAATGTAACAGCAAACATCTGGAAACATCAATGTCCACCTAGAAGGCAATAAGTGAATGACCCATTTCAAAGCTCCAGAAAACATTCAGTAGTTCCAATGAAGGAAGCGGATTTGCATGTATGCAAGCAGGAAGACCTCCAGAACAAGTCATTACATAGCAAAGGGTTTGGCAGACCACTAGCTAGTTTATGCTCTTTATTAAAATAAAATGCTGTAATTAAGTGTATGTGTGTGCATGCATGTGTACATTTGTGTGTGCAGCTGTGTGCATGTGCGTGTGTGTGCATTTGTACATATCCATGTGCACATGCATGTATATGTGTGCATGTGTGTGTGCAGGTGTGTGTGCACGTGTGTGCATGTATGTGTGCATGCATGCGCATGTGCATATCCATCTGTGCGTGTGCATGTGCAGGTATGTGCGTGTGCATGCATCTGTTCGTGTGTGCGTGTGTGCATATGTGTGTGAGTGTATGTGTATGCATGCATGTGTGCAGGTGTGTGCATGTGCATGTGTTTGTGTGCGTGCATGCACGCTTGCGTGTATTAAAGCACAGAATAGAAAGTACACAAAGTGTGGTCATGCTCAGAGTGAGACTCCGTATCAAAAAAAAAAAAAAAGTGTGGTCATGCTCACCTCTCCCAAAGGGACAGGGATTAAGAGGAGCATTGAATACAGGCTTCCCTTTTTCACGTATATATTTCTATGTGGATTGAATTTTTATAATGGCAAATTTGTTATGTATCATATTACACGATAATCTTGAAATTAAAAACTGAACAGTGCCTCCTTTTCTCCACATCAAACTTCTCTCCTCATAGCTTCATTGCTCTCCCAATGCCATCAGAGTTCTGGACGTTTAATGAAGAGGCCCAAGCCTGTCACTACTCATAGATGTTGTTCTTTAATCAAACTGTGAACCTGCCAGAGAGCTGGTCCCCGCCTGGGAGGGAGGGTTCGACGTGTCACAGGCTGGAAGCCACTAAGAAGGAACCTGGGTGGCGTCTTCTTGCATGGTTTCTGTTCCTCTCCTCGGCTGCTCCCTGTCCGACACTTTTGATTGGTAAAGTCAGGATGCTCGTGGGGAAACCAAGGATGAGGCCCCTGCTGGCCCCACTGCAGGCTTCCGCCACCCTTTTCCGCCCAGCCCCCTTCGCTCCCCCTCTTCCTGATGGGATGTCGATCATCTGACCGAAGCACTTCTCTTCTTACTCAGTTCTTAATCCAGGACTCACCTCCCATCAGAGCACACTCAACAGCTCAAGTGAAACCACGAATGTTCTTAAAACAGTTAAAATTTCTGTGTCTTTTTTCCTACCTGACAGGAAGTTTGGATTCAGGTTGGTGCCATCAAACAAAGGAAAACAGAGAGGATGGTCCAAGGTGTCCACATCACCAGCTGGTTACTTTTTCACCAGCTGTTTCCATCTGGCTCAGGCACTCAGCCTCTGGCCCCGCCTGCCCCATACAGGACACACCAGCAAGGTCCATGTACAGCCACCGCTCTGCCCTTCCATCAATGGGGAGAAGGAATTGCCTGAGCAGAAGCACAGGGCACCCTGTGTGCGTGCGCGTGCACGTGCATGTGTGTGCGTGTACGTGTGCGTGCTAACGTCTGTGCGTGCGTGCACGTGCATGTGTGTGTGTCTGTGTGCGTGCGCGCGTGTGTGTCTAGGACGCCTTCACCAGGCAGGGCCTCAGGTGACATCTGCCAACATCAGGAGCACTGAGGAGGCCCTGCGGTGTTGCCGCCGACCTTCTCAGAGGCAAGACAAATGCGCTCTCACCAGGAAGATCTGCGGGATAAAGTGACATCCGGTAGAGTGAGGTAGTGCCACATCCCAGCGCCACGCCGCCCCTTAGCGGCCCCGGCTGCACCTGATGGAGCCACGGCCAGCTCTACCTGAAGTCTCCGCAGTGAGGGGGAGCTCACACCAACAGACAGCTCCTCCCGTCTGTTTCTCCAGTCTTCATTTCTGCAGAACACACACGTGGATGACCTTCACGGCCTCTGACCTCCCTCCACGGTGGGAAACCTGCAGTTTCTGAAGTTTCACCTCATCTGTGTTTTCTTAACAGATTTAAATGGCGTCTCCAGAATCGGGAACCACAGAAGTGAAGCCGCACCAAAGCCCCAAGGGCTCTTCCACGACTTCCACTGCTCCTGCTGAAATTCATGACTTGGAGAGGGAAAAGCCCGCTTTACAGCTGGTTATCAGGGGCTTTAAGGCAGAGAGAAGCCGGGGTGCGTCTGGGAAACGGCCCCCTGTGAAGGCTGCGCATGCAGGGGCTTCTGCACAGGGGTCTCCTCTGCACAGGCGTCTCTCTCCACCGCACACCTACTCTGGTGGGCACACTTGCTAGGCTTCCTCTCACTACTCCCCTGTTAAAGGGTCTCCCCATCAGACGCTCTTAGGGAGAGAAAGGCAGGAAGAGGCGGTGAGCCAGCAAATATTCACAAGGGATGGGCCAGACGCGGCAGCGGGACCCTGTGTGTGCACAGCAGCTCTGCACCTGTCACCGCAGCGTGTGGCCGCTGTCATTGCTGTCACTGTTGTCACTCGTTGCTCTGCCTTTGAGCAAATGCCTTGAGAGACAGCACAGCCCGTCGGCAGAGAGAGATGGCAGCACGGGACTCTCTGTGGGACGCAGACGCCCGAAGGTGGGGACAGCACCAGATTCTATGCACCTGGCCTAACGCCTCGGCCAGGCGCGGGCACTTATGACGATTCAGGAAGCCAGGAGCCCTGGGCCCTACGGTCTGCTGCCTGCCAGCCCCTGAAGTACACAGGAGAATAATTTCATCATTAGATTCCAGTTTCTTTATTGTACAGCGGGCTCCCTGCTGTGTCTGCGCGGAGGAGGGCCTGAGGTTGCCTGCAGCCGGCACCCGCGCCTGAGAGGGGATCCAGCATCTCCACAAGTGAATCCTCTAAACCATCACTTCCTTTCCTGGAAAATACGGCTTCCACAGAGCTATTGCTCTGTATCTATGATGCAATTAAAGGCGTCTTAAAAATGAGCATAAGGGCTTCAGGAACAAGGAGTCATTACGGAACAGAATCAAATTTGGAAAATCGTTAAAGAAATAAGACAAAGTCAAATTAGAACAGCAAAGATTATGATGCCTTCGGCAAGGACGTGTCTAAAATTTCCCAAAAGCTACAACTCTCAATCTGAAATGCACTATATCTTGGAAATTTCAGTAGCAGGGAAAAGGCAATTTATGCAAAATAAACAAAGAAGAAGCTTTTTGCCAAATTGAAAGTAGGTTTAATCATTTCTAAAACATCCTATAAAATGGCACAAATGCTATGCCTTGAGGAAAAAACACTAAAGGAAATTACTGATTACACTCAAAACACTCAGCTTTTCCCATATGTGTAGATGCAAGTGGAAGTTGTGAGTTTTGACTATAAGAAACAAGTAACAAATATTTTAAAGCAGGCGATTTCATTCTTTCTTCAGAACATATATTTTCCATGTTACATCACTCTGCATCTTTGAAGGCTAAGAGATTGACGCTTCTTAGAAGTATTATTAATATGTCATACTAAGAAAATGAATGCTACAAATATGTTAAGGAACTCAATAATTTGAGGAATATTGACCAAACCGAGTGCTGAGAATGAAAGTGACCTTCGAAACAACAGGGAACAGGAGAGGCATCCACTGATGATACCACTGAAGGTGGGAATGCAAATCACACACACCCGTGCACACATACATGCCCATGCCGATGCACACATACACACGCCCATGCACATACACACATCACACACACATGCACACGCACACACACACCCATTTCATGCACACACACCCATGGAAATACACATACACACACGCCCATGCCCACACACTAATATACACACATGCACATATCACACACACATGTACATTCACACGCACACACTCATACACCCATGCATATGCACACACACCCATGCACACACACATGCCCATGGAAATGCACATACACACA
>NW_020257915.1:0-16260 GCF_003255815.1 Theropithecus gelada
CAGCCCCACAGAAAATGAGGTAACATGAGTTAGAAAACAGAAAAAAAACAGACAGCAAGTAATAGAACTACAAAGAATTTCATATATGGGAATGATGAGAGACAGATCATAAAACAGCCATGATTACTACTTGTATGAAATAAAAGATGAATTGAGAACATATTCCAAAAGCAGAAACCTATAAAAAGTGGCAGATCAAATTAAAAACTTACACAAAATACAACTTGTAGAAATCAAGAATAAAATAACTGATAAATAACTAAATGGATGAATTAAGTGGCAGATTAGATGTAACTAAAGAGATGGCCAGGAAGAAGGATCAGGGAAATTATCCGGAAATAAGATTGCAGAGAAGAAAAGATAAAACTATGCAGTAAATTTAGATGATTGGGTGGATACACCCTAAGTTAGAGAGGTATGAACAGAAGCAAAGCCTTCTGATTCCCTGTTACTTTCTGGGTGTTAGAATAAATTGCTTTATTTATACTTTAATATAATTTGCTATAATCGCTAAAGGAATATAAATAGGTAAATTAACTTCAGAAATTATGTCACAAAAATTGAAAGATAAAAACATGCTGCATACCTTAAATATACGCAATAAAATTTATTTTAAAAATTAAAATATTAATAAAAACAGAAAAGCAGATAAAAAGATAAGTAAGAAAAATTAAACTTGAAAGTACAAATTTGAAAGGAGAACACAGGGTGGTGAAAAAAATGAAATATATTTACAATGAAATGAAATGCAAATTGATTAAATGCTGTAGTTAAAAACAGATGATCAGATTGAACATGTATATTCTGCTTATAAGTTATATGCATTATTGAGATGTACCTAAAACATAACGATAATGAAAGAATAAAAATGAAAATAGGTACAAATAGTAATCAAAAATACAAATAATCAAAGGTGTAGCTATAAATATCACAAAAGTTGTCTTTTAGTCACAAAGAATTACTGGTGATAAAGACGTTCATTTTATAATCATGAAGGTTTGAGTCCTCTAATCCTAAATTTATATTTACCTGGTAACAGTTTTAAGGTATATAAAGAAAAACCTGATAAGAAACAAATATTGACCAAAATTTGAGAAACTGAGAAAACAAAGAATAGGAATGAGTTGGAAGAACTGAACAATAAAATACCACACCAAACAACTGAAAAACACAAATTCCTTTTAGGCATATTTGTATCCGTTATGGAACAGTCACAAAATTTGATCAAGTACTAGGTGTGGTAATGTAAACTGATATCACTACTTTGGAAATGGTGGATAATATCTATTGATAGTATATTTGAAGTTATACACACCTTTGAACCAGCAGTCTCACATCAAGAAAAATACCCTTCAGAAAATCATGAAATTGTCTGTTAGGGCATATATTCAGGAATGTTTCATACCAAGACTATTTATAATAGCTACAAACTAGAAATACCCAAAATGCTACCAAAAGGAGCATAGATTTTTAAAAAACTGTATTGTATTACCAAAAAAGAATTCTATACAACAAATGGAGAAAATATAACATTGACAGGAGTCACCATGGATGAATCATGCCATCAAATCTTAAGTAAATAAAGTAACATACCAAATAATGCTTAAAATGTAATTCCATGTATGTAAAATCAAAAAACAAATATTAGTAAATATAATTGTTTAGAAATAGGTACATAAATCGTAAACTACAATTTTTAAAAATGTGCATTGCAATGGTAAAGATAGTGGCTGTCTGCACAAAGAGTGGGAAGGAATTACAGAGGGCTTCTGACCTGTTGACCGTGTTCTGTTTTTCAGCCTGAATGATCTAAACATATATAGTTTCCACACTGTTCTCTTTGTAAGTTATATTTGACAAATAAGAAGATTTTTAAAAAGCAAAATGGAAAATATTTTAGGGTTTATAGGTATAAAAGGGAGAAGTAGCTTTCAGCCAAAAGGGAGTCTCAAGTTTTGCCTGACTGCCTTGAGAGCCTTGGAGGAATCAATGTTTATCTTCTCTAACCCTTCCAGGGAGGCCACTGTGCTATGTCCTACTTTGAAGTGCCCAGATCAAGGAAATTTAAAATCTCACTCTACTTGATCTTAATGAGCTGTATTGTTTCCTTACCTCCCTCTCTCCATCTCTCCTTTCTGTTTACAAAAATGACAGGTTTTATGGTCCCCGCGGTAGCAGTTTTATGCAGTCTTATAACAAATTGTCTCAACCTAGATGCTATTGACATTTGGACTAGATAATTATTTGGTGTGTTTGTAGTGAGGGCTGGGGCGGGGGTGGGGCTGGCTTATACATTGTAGGATGTTTGCAGCATTTCTGGTCTCTGCCCCTAGATGTCTGTGGCACACTTTCCTTTCCCCCAGCCTTCCTTCCCAGTTGTGACAACAATAATGTCTCAAAATATTGCTAAATTTCACTTAGGGGACAAAAAAGCACTGGGCTAGGAACAACTGACCTACAGCTATGGGGAAAAAAGAGTCCTTAACAACTATTGTTGGATCAGTAAGTATACATTTAGGCTTCATATATAGATGTAGGTTTAACCTTGGGAAGAAAGGACATGAGGAGGCACAGCTAAATATATGTAGGTCTACTATATTGAAGGGAGGTTACATCTTCTGCTGGCTCTAGATGGTGAAAATGGAATGGAAGTTTTGATCAGATGAATGACAACAGGAAATTTTTAAAAACCCTAATCATTAAAGTGATTTGCAAATACAATAAGGTAGGGATCTCACATTATGGGTAGTATTCTAGCAGAAGCTGCAGTAATTCAGGAATTTTGAAGACGTTATCCCTGAATATTTGAACATTTCAGAGTTCTGGTTTCCAAGGTCTCCTCTACTGTCGGGAGGATGACCTTTAAATAAAGGACTCCTGGACTTATCAGGGGCAGTGTCTAGTAAAAAGCCAATGTCTTTCTCTCCTGTCTTGGAGACAGAGTTTGCTATTAAGGATTTTTCAGTGCTTTTTTGATTGCTTGTGGCCTTCAAACCCAGTGTTGAGTAAAAATACATTTTCATTTTTCCAGCATTTCTGAGCCAGGCAATTGCTATTTAGTTTAGAAAAGAAGATTGGCTTTTTTCTTTTAGTTGGTGTAAAAAAAGTATTGTCAATTGCAGAAAAAAAAAATGCGTAGAAAGACTCTCTCAAATCATCATTAATGTTTTGACTAAATATTCCCTCTTTGTTTTGGGGGGACCACATAACCTGGATGACCTAGGAAAGCCCTGGTTATCCTTCTACCTGGCATCTTGTCTAGTTTAGCACTTATTCTAGGGTTTTCACTTGCAATAAAATTGTCACTAATAATCATGGCATTTAAATCATCTGGAATGCTTTTGGTAGACTGCAACTTTGACTTTTAGCTTCCAATACAGTCTTATCTAGGAGCAAGATTTTTAACATGCGCTTAGAAGTTGCACATCTTGCTTTTCATGATTCTCTCCAAATGCATCATAGCTAAATCTCTCTTTGTAAGGCAGCAGGCAGATGTTTGCTGACATAGCAAAGTCTTCTCAAATGTGACTAAGGACTGCTAACTCTTTGTGGCTTCAGGTGTCTGTGGTAGAGGCATCGGGCTTGTTGCCCCCAGCAACCACTTGGTGTAGCAACCAGTTCGATGGCCTGTGCTAAATCTGCCTGGTGCAGGAAGATGCAGTACAGCAACTGGGAGAGGAGTTAGAGTAATATATGTGGCATTACAGGTTAGGAGTTTGTAAAATACGTGAGGGTAATAAAAGTCCAGCCTTCCAATTGTTGAGAAAGTCAATGATAAACATGTACTTGAGCAAAATGTTTCTCTACGTTGAGCATCCTCCATGGGAACGGCAGTGAAATCACTGACCACACAGAAGCTAGAAGACCTAAATCCAGTAAAGAAACACCAGCATGTTCTTAAAAAATCACTTGTTATTTTAGGTAACTGTGCCTAAAGATGACAAATTAGTACAGCTCTGAAATGGACTATTTATCAAATAATTGTTCTTTTAAATTAATTTCACTCATTTTCTACTGCAAGTATTGTTATGCATATACAACAAAAGGGAAACCAAAGTAGTTGCAAATGTCTTGAATTTATTAACAGATAAATTTGCAAACAGTTAAACGATGTCAGTTTTATATTGATGTTATTGGATGGTTTAAAGAGAAAGCCAGTTAAGGCCAATATGGGAATTTCTTCTAATTCATAGAATCAAACTAAAAGTTTTAGGGAGTTCATTCCAATGTAGGTAATGCATCTCGTGGTAATTTCAACGCTACAAGAAATTTAGTTATAAGAGTTCAAAATGAATATTAAAGAGAAACTACTTGTTTCTTTTTCACAGCTTAATACACATACAATTTTTGAATGATTCTTGTGTCATGATAAAAGCAATGTTCTTATTAAATTATGGAACCCATAGAGCAGAAATGTAGTAACAACAGCCTGGGTACAAACATAATTCATAACTGGGTTCAAAAAGCTTTCAATAATCTACCAATAAAAAGAGAAGCTATAGTTGCCAAAATTTACAAATATGTTTCATAAAAGCAACTTTAGAAGAAAAACTAATGCTTGTTATTAAATACATATTTTAGCCTGGTGGCCCTCATTTCTCTCTACAAGGGTTATCCTTAATTTTTTTTTTTTAATGTTGAGCTTTTACATAAATACTTGGCAAATTAACGTTAATGTTCCATAATCATATATAACTTTTTTTGGTAAACTCATTTCTAAGCATTCTCTTACCAAACTCAGTTGGGAAATTTTAATAAACTTATGCATTCCAAAGGCATGCCTTCTTGAAGGTAGAGTTCCCAGAATGATATGACATTAAAAATTATCCCTACAAAAATAAAGGGAAGACTGAAAGAATTAAACATGAATCCAATGTTTGGGCAACATTGAATTTTATAATTCCATTTTGGCATTTTAGAATATCTTGACTCACAGAAAAATTATTAAAAAAAGGATTTTCCTGGAGCTTTGTTTTTAATCGAATGAGTTTATATTGTGTTAGAATGACATCAATTTGAGAAGGCCTAGAATTTTGCAGTATCCTAATTTAGTGAAATATTTTAAGGAATGATAAAAGGCAACTTATTTGTTGAATTGTGTCTTGTTAAAATTATTAACAAAGTAAGGTACTGTAAATTGAAGTAAAAATGTACTTATGAAAATATTTGGATTGAAACATTTGCATATTTCAATATGAAAATAAAGAAAGAGCTGAGAATAGAATGCACTTAGAAAAATTGATTCTAAATTTGTTGCAACAATTTTAGTGAAAGTATTTTCTCAGTTAAAGACATTATGGTCTATACAATAATGTAAATCAATAATAAATTTAAAGTATTAACAGTATGAAATTTATTATACATAAAATGCAAATCTATACAGGTTTACAGGTAATTAAAAATAATGCCACCTTTTCAAGACTTATTCTCCCATTACCAATGACATAGTATTAGCGACAGATTTCAATTAAAAATTGATGAACATATCTGAATATCTATGAAAGATTATTAGTTTGATACTGTTAATTTACACATGTTCAAATGACAAAACACTTTTATTTGCCTTTATTGCTATTATATAATGAGAGGAGATATATATTGTTTGTTTATATATCTGAGAAGTAATTTTACTTTCAACTTTGTTTTTGAGTAGAAATATTTTATAATCTACCAACATAATAAGTCAATTTGTTAATTAATAAACAGTTATTTTTAAAAATGTGATACATTATTTTTGAAACCCCATTTCACTCTCCAAAACAGCCCAGTTTACACATTAAATCACATGTTCACTCATCTGTGATAATAATGACAGAGTGTTCTGTGAACACACATATACACACAGAGGGGCACATGTACTCTTAGCAAATAATAGGATTTTTTAAAAAAATGTAATTTCACCTTCACCTAATCTTAGTCAACAGATTGTAAGTGCTTCTTTTCTTTAAATATTTATTTTGTAATGTTAAGAAAATTTAACATGATATCTACCCTCTTAATATATTTCTAAATGTTGACTAGTGGTATACCATTGTACAGTAGTTCTCCAGAGCTTATTCATCTTGCTTATTGATTACTAACTTCTCATTTCCCCCTTCCCCTAGCCCCTGGCAACCACTATTTCACAATTTGATTCAATAAATTTGATTATTCTTTATTTTTTCATTTTTATGAATACATAATAGTTGTTCATATTTAAGGGGTACGTGCAATACTTTGATATAAGGATACAATGTGCAAAGATCAAATCACTGTAATTAAGATATCCATCACCTGAAGCATTTATCATTTCTTTGTATTAGGAACATTATTCTACTCTTTTAGTTATTTTGAAATATACAATAAATTATTGTTAACTAATGTTGCCCTATTATGCTACCAAACATTAGCTCTTGTTTCTTCTATCTGACTATATATTTGTAATCATTTTAGACACCTCATATAAGTGGAATCATGCAGTGTTTTTCTTTCTGACTTATTTCACTTTGCATAAGGTTCATCCAAGTTATTGTATATTGCACATTTCTTTCTTAAGGCTGAATAGTAATCCATTGTACATATATATATGTCTTTTTTTTAATCTATGAAAATTTAGGTTGTTTCCCCCTCTTGACTATTGTGAATAGTGTTGCAATGCACATGGAAGTGCCACTATCTCTTTAAGATCCTGATCTCAGTACTTTTGGATAAAATCCCAGTAGTAGAGTTGCCAGATTATGGTAGTCCTGTTTTTTCTTTTTTGAGAAACCTCCAAATTTTTTCCATTGATGCCACACCACTTTGCATTTCCATGGACGATATGCAAGAGTTCCAATTTCCAATTTCTCTACTTCCTTGCCAACACATGTTATTTTCTAGGATTTTGTTTGCTCTTATTTTTTTTTAAATAAGGTGGCCACCCTAACAGGTATAAAATGACTATTCTCTAATGATTAGAATGATGAACATTTTTACATATACCTGTTGGCTATTTGTACATCTTTTTTTTTTTTTTTTTTTTTTTTTTTGAGAAATGTGTATCAAGAACTTAGCTCATTCCTGAGTTGGCTTATTGTTTGTTTGTTTTCTGTTGAGATGTGAGAATTCCTTATATAGTTGGGGGTCTAACGTATATTCTTTGCAAATAATTTTCTCCCATTCTGTAGGATGACTTTTCATTGCTGATCATTTCTTTTGCTGTACTGGAGCTTTGTAGTTTGATGTAATACCACTTGTTTGCTTTTATTACTTGAGCTTTTGATATTGTATCTATGAAAATACTGGCAAAAACAATGTCATGAAGTATTTCCCCTAAGTTTTCTTTTAGAAGTTTTACCGTTTCAGACTTCAAATTTATGTTGATAGTCTGTTTTGATTTTTCTGTTGTTGTTGTTGCGTATGGTATAAGATAAAGGTCCAGTTTCCTTCTTTTGCATGGGACTTACCCATTTTTTCCAACACCATTTGTTATAAAGAATATATTTCTGTGTAAACAAAGTAAGAACAGAAGAAAATTACTTCAACATAATAAAGGCCATATATGGAAAGTTTACAGCTAACATTATACTCAATGTTGAAAAGCTGAAAAAGCTTTTCCTCTATGATCACCATTTCTATGCAACAAAGAATAGAAGTCTTAGAAAGAGCAACTAGGACAGACAAAGAAATAAAAGGCATCCAAATAGGAAGATGTAAAATTGTACCTGTTGTAGACAACATGATCTTATATATGGAAAATCCTGAAGGCTCCATTTAAAACAGTAACAACAAGAACAACAGCAAAATGTTAGAACTAATAAATGAATTCAGTAAAGTTGTAAGGTAAAAAAGCCACATATAAAAATCAGTTGCATTTCTATAGACTAACAACAAACTATCTGAAAAGAAAATTAGGAAAACAATCCCAAATATTGCAAAACCATTTACAATAGCACAAAAATAATAAAATCTTAGGAATAAACTTAACCAAGAAGGTGAATTACTTGTACATTTAAAACTATAAAAATGATAAATTAAACAAGACACACAGAAATGGAAAGATATTTTGTTTTCATGGAAAACAATATTGTTAAGACATCCATACTACTACCCAAAGCAATCTACAAATTCAGTTCAATCTCCATCAAAATCCCAGTGGTATTTTCTACCAGTAATAGAAAAATCAATTTTTTTTTTTTTTTTTTTTTTTGAGACAGAGTATTGATCTATTGCCCAGGCTGGCGGGCAGTGATGCACAATCTTGGCTCACAGCAACTTCTGCCCCACCAGGTTCAAGCGATTCTCCTGCCTTAGCCTCCCGAGTAGCTGGGCCAACAGGCACATGCCACCACACCTGGCTAATTTTTATATTTTTAGTAGAAGCAGGGTTTCACCATGTTGGCCAGGCTGGTCTTGAATTCCTGACCTCAGGTGATCCACCCACCTCAGCCTCCCAAAGTGCCACCATGCCTGGCCAGAAAAAAATGTTTAAATGCATATGGAATCACACAATATAATCAAATAACCAAATCAATCTTGAGAAAAAAGAACAAAGCCAGAGACATCACATGTTCTAATTTCAAAATATATTACAAAACTATAGTAATCAAAAGAGTGTGGTACTCACATAAGGACATGTAGACCAATGAAACAGAACAGAGGGCCCAGAAATAAATCCATGTATATGTAGTTGACTGATCTGGGACAAAGATGCTAAAAACACACAATGGAGAAAGGATTGTCTCTTCAAATATTTCTTCCATCATTAATTCATTCACTCAAAAATATACATTGAGGTCAGGCATGGTGGGTCATGCCTGTAATCCCAGCACTTTGGGAGGCCAAAGCTGGTGGATCACCTGAGGTCAGGAGTCCAAGACCAGCCTAGCCAATATGCTGAAACACTGTCACTACTAAAAATGCAAAAACTAGCCAGGCATAGTGGCACACCTCTGTAATCCCAGCTACTCTGTAGGCTGAAGTAGGAGAATTACTTGAACCCAGGAGTTGGAGGCTGCAGTGCACTAAGATCACACCACTGCACTCCAGCCTGGATGACAGAGTGAGACCCCATCTCAAAAAAAAAAAAAAAATCTATCTATCTGTATACATATATATGTATATATATATATAGAGAGAGAGAGAGAGAGAGAGTACTGAGAAGGTCCCACACCTCATGGAAAACATAGCCATATCAGATATAGTCCTTATATCAAAGCACAATCTAGTGAGGAAAATTATATACAGACACTATATATTTACTCACAAATATATATGTAATTTAATCACAATGGGTTGTCATATTGGAAATCTGTGCTGGATATAGATATTACACAGGTAATAGAATTAGCCCAGAACACTCATGGAACTGGAGTGCTACCAAACACATTTTTGGAAATCCCACTCTCCACAGAAGAAAATATTTAAAGGGTTTTTGGTAAGTGAACATAAATCAGAATTTCATATTTTGAGATATATAGGAGTTGGATTGGAGGGCTGTAGAATCTCTTGAGTTGTCCAAATAAATTTAGATGACTGCTGCTAGAGAAAAACTGCTTTTGTCGGGAAAGAAATGATAAAAGGCTGGAATTGTTTTACATTTAGTCACACTAATAGGGATGCAGAGAGCCTGAGAACCTGCATAGGAGAGATCACAAATTTTGAAAAGAGACAGAGCTTGGGATGAGTGCCCATATAAAAATGCTTAAATGTCTTAAACATAATTTGAGTGGACTTACTTATATTTCAAGATTAACATACTGTTTGATACAAGTTGCCTGCACATTTTCCTTTAAGTAATGGGCTCTGCCCCTCTTTGCCTAAATTAAACGTAGTTTGCAACAATTCAAAATGCAAATATTTTTTAAAGTAGTCTTTGGTTTTTTTGTTTGTTTGTTTGTTTGTTTTTTTTTTTTTAGACTGGCATTCACAAAAGCTGCAGCACTCTTGTATTAGCAGGTAAAATCTAGACCTAGACCTTATTTTGTGCTGGACAATCCTTAAGCTGAGATATTTGACAAATGGCATTGTATCAGCTTTGTAAATGTTAATCTCAGGCTCCACTTATTTTAGCCGCTTGGTATGGTTTGTCCCAGAGTCTCCTGTGAGCTTATTTTGCTAAGCAATCAGTTACGCTGCAATAATTGGTCAGCCTTTCTGTGTTCTTTACAAAGCAGACCTATCACTCAGCAAGATTTTTTAACACAATTTTCATGAAGTCTGGATCTACTGAGGATGTGACGGATTCAAGAAGACAAACAAAATGACTTCTTGGCTACCTCAGGATAGCCAGGGGACAGGAAGAAAGAAAGCAAAAAGCAAAAAAGGAAAACAAGAATCAAATAGTTTTGCATTAGACATGGATGGCTCAAACTAGTGCTGTCCCCCCTATACGAATTAAATTTGTTTCATTCACATAGAGTTAGTGGCCGGAATTTCTCTACTTTCCAAACAGCTTATTTTTCCTTTTGCTTTTGCACTTTAAGAACTTAGGTGTGGGGGATGGGCAATTGAGGTGTCTTTGACTTGTTAGTTGAAAGTTATGGTAATTTTTTTTGTTTGTTTGCTCATACTCATTTTACAAGTGGTTAAAACTTTGGTAATTGACATGAAGACCCATTTTCTTCTCTTGCTTGGATTCAGAGATAACAGATTTGTGCTTAATTCCCAGTCATGAAATTCCGATGGAATGGATTGCCATGTTGTAGCAAAGACTTTGTAATCTGGAGACCTTGTGATTATTAATTCAGAGGGGATTCATCAGGGTCTACCTCTGTTGACTGATGAGTCAGAGGATGACATCAAGGTAACTGGGATATTGTTTGGGCCTCACATTTCCTTATAGTGCAAATTAATATATAATTTTATTATTAAATTGGTAAAATTAAATTTTTATTATTAAATTGATTGATTTTATTATTAAAATATTAGATGCACTAAATGAAGAATGAGGATTTATTAACTTATTATTAAAGATACTCTGACCAAAAAAGATAAGTCGACATGAATAAGCAAGCACTCTGAACTTGGAGAAAGTAGGTTTAGGAAAAAGTTGAGGACCCAACACTGATTGACAACACGACATTGTGAAAATTGTCTCAGTTTCTGGTTACTTACTGTAAAATGCATGTATTGTTCACCTCATGGGTTTTTGTGAATATTTAGTGATATGCGGAATCCAGACCTAGTCTATAAGCTACACTTGCAATTAAATATAAAATATTATTATTTTTATTTAAGTTAAAATTGCCTTTTGAAGAATTTCCTTAGGTCAATTCATTTACAAATGGTAACATTTAAATTATGATATGCCTTGCCTACATTTTCATGGAATGAACAGGGTATAAAAAAAAGTTCTACATATCAAACCCTCCAAACAAAGTAGCAAGTATGATCAAGTATTATGTAGATGGTTAAGGGCTTGCAGGACAATGGTGACTTTCGCACCTTTTTTTTTATTGAGATGTAAATTGGGACCCCTTTTGTTTATTATGTGATCATCCATCTTAGTAACTGGCCTTGCCTTGCACCTTTAATAGAGTTTGATAAGAGTCAGTTAGATTTATAAGCAATGACTTGACACCTAAGGGTGGGGTATGAAACTCCTGGACTACTATTGAGCAAAATATATTTTAAATTACATAAAAGTGTTATACAACCTTCAAGTAAGAAAACAAACACTTCTAGGTTACTCAAACATTTTTTAATGTAATTTCTGAAGGGGTATAATTTTAGATTTACAAAAATTTGTACTTTCAATTTTTTTTCCTTAAAATAATGGTATTAATATATCCTATGACTTTGGACAAATGAATTTACTACTTGACCTCAATTTTTGGTTCCATAAATCAAGGGGTTTAGACTGAGTGAGTATGAAAATCTCTTCTAATTAGAACTTCGTCGACCCCATTATTAATAGTTATTAAATGAACTGATGTTGGAAAATGAGAAGCAGAAGTGTTGCTGCCTCAGATTTGGGCAAGGCTGTCTTGATGTTGACAGTGTTGTTAATATGGCGACACATTCCCTGTTCATTCATATAGGTCACCTGGAATTTATGAGGAAAGAATGCAAATTTTTTGAGGATCCAAGTGAATTCCAGAGACCTTCAAACAATGAGACTTATAATAGTGAGCAGTGGTTGAGAGGTCTCCATGCCCCAGATGTGTACATTTATTACCTCATTTGTTAGTCACAACATTCTAGCAAAAGCTCAGTTTATCACCCTGGATTTTCAATTGAAATTAAAAGGGCTTAAGTGATTTTCCCAGGCAGAAAGTGACTGAGCCAGAGTTTGAATCTGTAGTGCCCTGGATTCAGAATGTGAACTATTCACCTTTACAACATTCTGCCTATTTCTAGCTGCAGTTTCTATCCTAAATAAATCATTTCTGATTGTATTATGCCTTGATTACACAAGTCAACTAGAAATTTTTACACAAAACAAAACAACAATTCAGTAACTAAGACCTGAGTTCTGTCTGCTTTTCCTTTTAAAATATCTTACCGTGATATAATCAGACTCTAATGCTACATGGTTATTAAGGAGATTTTTCTGTTACCAATTTTTTTGTCTGTGTAGGAGTACTTGATTGTTCCATTTATTGCAATCTATGTTGCATACCTAAGATGGAAAACCCTAACGCTACAACAGTAGCCAAGCAGACACTCTGAAAAGTATGAAATGAATTTCAGATTCTACAAAGAACCTCCACATTTTTTCACCAGAAAAAAATTAAATAATTGTTTTCTCACAAGGTTCTGCTAACAGAAATATCTGACAAAACAAAATCAGTGAACTATTACCTTCGAGGCCAAACTACATTCTAAAGAAATTATGTTACTGTTGTCCAACCCATGTATTAATAGGTAGAGGAACTATACTCTAGGTCAGTGGGAAGAAGGATCACCAAACATTGAAGTTTGGAAGGCAGTGGGCAGATGGGAAGAGGTTGTCTCCACAGCCTCAGAAGTGCAATTTATCTTCATGACATCAGGAGAGACCAGTGTTCTGGTCTTCATTGCTCAGGTCCCAAACGTTTACCTAGTACCCTGAGAGGGCTTCATCCTGTAAGATTGGATTTACTCTATTTACAAGAGAAACTGGTATATAATTCACAGCAACTTAATACATTTGCAATTGGAACTACAGTGGTACAGCCAACTGAACAGCTCATTGTCTCCATTTAGAGCAACAGTTCATACCTGTAACACTACCTGAAAAGAGCTTCCACAGACAGGCAACACTCCAGATAATGAGGAATGTCTACATGGACTGCATGATAAGGGTTTTGTGCAATTGTTAAAGCATCAGCTCTAACTTTACCTCTTAACATAGCACTGTGGCTTTACCCCTGCTACAGAGAATTCTATAGGAAAATCCCATTGTAATCAAAGGATCGTTTTGCGATTATTGAGATGCTAGCAGATGATTGTTTCATTTATTTGTATTTTATGTAATCAGCTAACGATATTTACATACATCTTTCTCTATGTCTACTGTGCCAGGGACTTGAATACTAAATCAAGACAACCATACCTCTGAGGACAGTCTTTGGATAATATCTGCAAAAAAAAAAATGCCTCTGTAATTACTACAATGTTTTCAATCTAAGGTCCGTTGTTAACCAGCTCCCATCTTGACTGCTATTTTTTTATATTAATATAATCAACTATTTTTGACTAAGTCAGGTAACCAGTCTCCCTTTGTAGAGCAACTTTGAAAACACCTTTTCTCATTTATTTTGCTCTTACTCCAATTTTGCTCTAAGAAGACAAATGCATTTTCCTTATTTTGAACTTAGCAGTTGGAGAAGCTGACTGCTGTTGCTGCTTTGTTTTTTCAGCTTGATATTTTCCATAGCCATGCTGTAATTAATAATCTTTTGTAATCAGTAGTTTCTAACTATTCAGTTATCCCAATTATCCGTGGGATTCTTTAAAAAAAAATTGTCCTAATATGCTTTAGAACTGAACTGCACTTCCTGCCTGCTGCCTTCCAGTGTTGTACTTTTCCATCTCCCTCTCCCTTCTTCTGTTTTTCTTTCCTTCTCTTTTTTCCCTTTCTACTTTCTTCCCTTCCTTCTTTCTTTGAGAATAATTCAGTCCAAAAGATATTTTTGGGGGGAGTTAGACAAATTAGGTAGGGAGTGTGAATGTGTGCATGTGTGAGTGTGTGTAAGGATGTGGGTGGGGGTGTGTTTGTGTGTGTGTGTGAAAGGGTGTGAGTGTGAATGTGTGAATGTTGGACGGCAGGCAGACAGTACGCAGCCTGGAGTGTTGGAGCCCAAGTGGAATAAGGAGGCATCCGCCCAGGGAAATGTGGAGAGGGGAGTGGTCAGTTGCCAGCAAGATGAGATGGAAAAGTGATGATATACTGGAGGGATTAATCCAATATATAAATATATTGAGTATAATGGGAGCCAGTTTTCTCACTCTTGGAGAAAAGATTTACAGCACATGGAAATAGAAAACATTAAAGAGTTATGATTTTTGCTTGAGTTTGGAGGTATCAGTATAAATCACAATTAAACTGAAAGATACATTAGATATATTGATGTTCTAACCCCTAGTACCACAGGATGTGACTATCTTTAGAGATAAGACCTTTAAAGACATTTTAAGGTTAAGTGAGGTCATTAAGGTGTGTCCTAGTCCAATATGACTGGTGTCCTTATAAGAGGAAATTTGACCACGCAAAGAGAGATGGCGGGTGCACATGTGCAGAAGAAAGGCCTTCTGCAAGCCAAGGAGAGAGTTTCTAGGCAAATCAACCCTGCTGACTCCTTGATCTCAGACTTCCAGCCTTCAGAACCATGAGCAAATACATTTATATTCTTTAAGCTACTCAGTCACTGGTATTTTGTTAGGTTAGCCCTAGCAAACTAATACTTACTGGTAGAAACAAATATGAAAATAAAAATGAATGTCAATATGAGTAGAAATAAATTTAGATATAAAAACACATGCATATATGTATATGTTTATCTGTATGTGAATATATATACTCATCTTGTAGCAGGACGATCCACAGACAAGAACCCCTCAGACACCAAGCTGTGGAAGGAAAGGGCTTTATTCAGCTGGGAGCATCGGTGGGCTCACGTCTCCAAATCCGAGCTCCCCAAGTGAGCAATTTCTGTCCCTTTTAAGGGCTTACAACTCTCAGGGAGTGCATGTGAGAGGGTCGTGATCAGTTGAGCAAGCAGTGCGTACCTGACAGGGAGCTGCATGCACTGGTAATCAGAATGGAACAGAACAGGACAGGGATTTTCACAGTGCCTTTCCATACAATGTCTGGAATCTATAATAACGTAACCAGTTAGGTTAGGGGTGTATCTTTAACTACCAGGCCCAGGGCGTGGCGCCGGGCTGTCTGCCTGTGGATTTCATTTCTGCCTTTTAGTTTTTACTTCTTCTTTCTTTGGAGGCAGAAATTGGGCATAAGACAATATGAGCGGTGGTCTCCTCCCTTAATCTATATTGCCTAGTTCTGTCCACTAAAGAGGGTCTGGGAACTGCAGTGCACCAACACCAGTAAGAAAAGCTTGTCTTCTGAATACCCAGTTCTTGGTTGCTAAATGCTGTTCCACACTAAAAGGAACCAAACTTTAAAAAAAAAAAAAAAGTTACTTTAAGTTCTGGGATGCATGTCCTGAACGTGCAGCTTTGTTACATAGGTATACAGGTGCCATGGTGGTTTGCTGCACCTGGCAACCCGTCGTCTAGCTTTTAAGCCCCACATGCATTAGGTATTTGTCCTAATGCTCTCCCTCCCCTTTCCCCCTACCCACCGACAGGCCCCGGTCTGTGATGTTCCCCTCCCTGTGTCCATATGTTCTCATTGTTCAGCTCCCACTTATGAATGAGAACATGTGGTGTTTGGTTTACTGTTCCTCTGTTAGTTTGCTGAGGATGATGGTTTCCAGCTTCATCCATGTCCCTGCGAAGGAACCAGACTTTTTAGAGAAACCGCTGATTACTAGACTTGGGCAGGGAAAATTCAAGATGTAGTTGGAACATTTTATTTTGTCAGAAAGAAAAGATATGATCAAAAAATTATAGGGACATAGAGAGGAGAGTCAATTTATCAAGCATCGCACTAGAAAAGCTTGAGATTTTCATCCAGTAAGTGAAATAAGATAAATGTTGAGTGTAAACTGATAGAAATTAATAAATGAACAAATCAAATGGTGAGGAATCACATATTTATATCATTTCAAAGTAATATCTGTTATGCCCAGACCGTTTATTCCCTGAAGAAGACCACCAGAGTCCAGAGTCAAAGCTAAGCAGCAAGGATCT
>NW_020257916.1:0-16525 GCF_003255815.1 Theropithecus gelada
ATTATCCATCTATACACTCATCCATCTATCCACTCACCCACTATCCATCATCCATCCATAATACACTCATGCATCCATCTACCCATCTGCTATCCACCAGCCATCCTCCCACTTATCCAACCATCCATCCATCCATCCACTATCCATCAGCCATCTACCCACTCATCCATTCATCCTTCTATACACTATCCATCCATCTACTCATCTATCTATCTATATACTATCCATTTACTATCCATCCACTCATCTATCCATCTATATACTATCCATCATCCATCTATCCCCTCTTCCATTCATCTATATGCTATCCATCATCCATCCATCTATATATTAGCCATTATCTATCCATAATACACTCATCCATCCATCCAATCATCCACTATCCATCATCCATCTACCCACTCATCCATCCATTCATCTACCCATCCACTCACCACGCATCCTTCCATACACTATCCATTATCTATCCATCCACTCTTTTATCCACCCATCCACTGTCTACCCATCCACATATCCCATTATCCATGCACACATGCGTCCATTCTTCCTCCCATATATCCATCAGCCATCCATCCATCCATCCTTATACCCATCCACTATCCATCTATCCATCCACCCATCATCGATGCATGCATCCATCCTTCCTCTCATCCATCAGCCAATCTGTCATCCATCCATCCACTCATCCATCCATTTATCTATATACTATCCATCACTCATCCATGTATTCATCCACTATCCAGCATTCATCCATCCACCCATCATCCATACAGACATACGTGCATCCATCCGTCTTTATATCCTTCCATCCTTCTATCCACTCATCCATCCACCCACTACCCATCATCCATCCATGCATGCATCCATCTATCCTTCCTTCCATCCATTCTGTCCATCCACCTATGTAAGCATATATCCATCCACCCATCAATCTATCCATCCACCCACCCATCCATCCATCCATCCATCCATCCATCCATCCATCCATCCTTCCTTCCTTCCTTCTATTGAGGACCCATATTGTTAAAAGATAGAGTTAATAATCATTTAAAATATATAATAAAACCTTAAAACATATAAATACCTAAAATACTAAAGCCTGGCAAAATAACAAATTATTAGAATAAGTTCAAGAAATCCTAATTAATGTTTGCAAGATTATGCTATCATCAGCATCAAGACACTCCTAACCTCAGGCTCAGGGTATAGGCAAAGAATTAGCACCTAGTACTTGACAATGAGCTGTCCGTACCTGTGCTGTGATTATGAGCAGCTGCTGCTGATTACAATCAATGAATCACTAATCTGCAGTCTGCTACAAAACAGTTGGACTCCATCTATTATTCATTCTTGATGTGGAGATATCCAGAACAGAGAGACAAGAATCGGACTCCTAGGATGCCTGTTGTCTTCATCCCCCAAGGATGTTCTGGTTTGAAAGTTGTGTTTCTGAGGCCCCTGACATTCAAGACTAAAGGTTAGATCATTAAGTTCATATGACAGGCGAGGACTGGTGAAGTTTTCAGATTTTCTTTCACTCATTGGCTAGCATTCCTTTGAACTTTTCAAAGTCTTGATATATATAGTCTACCTTAAACATCTGGGGATTTGATGTCCTGAGACTTAGGTTTTGATCACATCAAGATTTTCCCTAAGCGTGAAAATTTTGCTCAAATAATTCAGATACCCTAACCAGCCTGTGCCTCTAAGGGGAAACTGGAGGGTGAAACAGGGAGAGGGTTGAATCAGTCCCTCATTCCACAGCTAGGTATGCGACAGACAGAGAAATTAGCAGGTTTTTTTTTTTTCTTTTTCCTCCTTACTCTAGAGATAAGCAGATGGAGTGGCTCGACAGTGGCCTGGACTTCAAGCCCTCACAGAGAAGTGCTGCTTCTCAAGTCACCTTCCCTCTGCCATCGGTAATGATCCCTCCGAACCTGGCAAGAGCGCACAGCCCCAGAGCTCAGTCTGTCACTGGGGTTTGTGCACAGCCTCCTGTGACCCTCCTGAAGGTAGAAGCTGACCACAAGTCCTCCTCCCAAGGCAGAGGCGAGCTCGGTGTGCCGACCACTGCCAGAGAATCACCCTCCTGAAGGTAGACGCTGACCACAGGTCCTCCTCCCAAGGCAGAGGTGAGCTCAGTGTGCCCACTGCTGCCAGAGAACCACAGGAGGGCCTTCACCTTTGCAGCTGGAGCCTTAATTAGCAGGTTTGTTTGGGATGTTAAGGATGGGAGGCCTCTGTCTGGTGCCCTGTCTGTCCAATGGGCAGCAGCTTCCTGAGGACAGGTGTGTGCTGTCCGTGGATCCTCTGTGCCTGCACGGGGTGAGGTGCGCCACTGACACTCAGGGACTCTTTGCTGACTCAAGGCTGCCATACTGGCCCCCGGAAGAACTCGGCAGGAACTTGGACTGTTGGCAACTGAGCCTCCCACAAAACAGGGAATGGAGGCCGCCCCATTCTGGAAGGACACGGTGAGACGTGGCTCGACAGGAAGTTCTGGAGGATGGGCTTTTGAGTCACTGGCTGTCTGTTGGTGGGCAGAAGCCTTTGGGTGTGACTGGATGCTACACTGCATCTACACTACCCCCAACTAATGCTGTGAACCAAGTACTTGGGCAGAAGGGAACACCCCATGGAGAACGGGTGACCTGTGTTTCCCGTGAGGCAGAACTCACCTCGCCTTGGCTGCAGCAGAGGAAGGAACCACTTCCACACGCTGAATGAGTCCACAAAGCAGGCTGGTCACGAGTGGCACCCGGGCCCACAGCAGGGCTGAGTCATGCTGGGAAAACTGAGGGCCCGGGGAGTGGGCCGATGTGGCACCAAGGACCCTGCAGACCCCACCCCATCTCAAGGCAGCCTGGCTCAGGGAAAACGAGGTCTTCACCATCCCAGGCCTGCCGGTCCTCCTCTGCTTCCTCGGAGTCTCTGGTCTATAGCCGGACACGTGGCCACCCCAGATGAAGTTTCTCTTTCCCAGCGTTTCTTGCAGCTGGACGTGTGACTCGGTTCTGGCCAAGGCAACCCAAGTGAGAGTTGTGTGCTGCTTTCAGGGAGTGTCTCGTGGTGGGACACGCGCCCTGCTCCTCTTCTTCCCTCTTCCTGCTGGTTGAAATGGTGGGATCTCCAGCAGCCATCTGGGATCATGAGGAGGAGCAGGGCTGGAGCTGCAGGAGTACAGCACCTTGTTTCTGGGACCTCAGAGGTTGCAAGGTCCCCGGACTGCCTCCCCCCAGACCCCTTCCACAGGAAATGAAAGTGCACTTCCAGCTCATTTAAGCCACTTTTATTTTTGATTTTCTGTCACAGTCACACTAATCCTGACTAATACACATGTGTTTGCCAGTGAACAGATTATCCTTTCAAATGTGTCAAAATGCCACGTCAATGTATGAATCACACCTTTGAACAATGAAGGCTCCTGTGTTAAGAGGACGAGTGAGCTGTGCTGCCTGGACCACCGCCCTCCACATTTGTTCATGTCTGAGTTCACACCTGGGGCTTGCGCAGGGATGTCTCTCAAAGGCAGACCTCAGGCGCCTTCTCTGCAGATCTGAGAAAACCTGGCCAGATCCCCAGGGAGCAGCAGCACCGGCCCCAGCCCCATTCAGCTTCCACCACTCAGCTTCTCTGCCGAGCGCCCAGGCACTGTTCTGGAGACCTCAAGGCTCCAGGAGACAAAAAGTAGCATCACTGGAGAAAGCTTCTGGAAGTCTGTGGCTTAGGGGTGCTTGAAAGTTACAGATGCTCGTATAAGGAGTAAGGAAAGGATCCAGTTTCAGCTTTCTACTTATGGCTAGCCAATTTTCCCAGCACCATTTATTAAATAGGGAATCCTTTCCCCATTTCTTGTTTCTCTCAGGTTTCTCAAAGATCAGATGGCTGTAGATGTGTGGTATTATTTCTGAGGACTCTGTTCTGTTCCATTGGTCTATATCTCTGTTTTGGTACCAGTACCATGCTGTTTTGGTTACTGTAGCCTTGTAGTATAGTTTGAAGTCAGGTAGCGTGATGCCTCCAGCTTTGTTCTTTTGACTTAGGATTGTCTTGGAGATGCAGGCTCTTTTTTGGTTCCATATGAACTTTAAAGCAGTTTTTTCCAATTCTGTGAAGAAACTCATTGGTAGCTTGATGGGGATGGCATTGAATCTATAAATAACCTTGGGAAGTATGGCCATTTTCACGATATTGATTCTTCCTATCCATGAGCATGGTATGTTCTTCCATTTGTTTGTGTCCTCTTTTATTTCACTGAGCAGTGGTTTGTAGTTCTCCTTGAAGAGGTCCTTTACATCCCTTGTAAGTTGGATTCCTAGGTATTTTATTCTCTTTGAAGCAATTGTGAATGGAAGTTCATTCATGATTTGGCTCTCTGTTTGTCTGTTACTGGTGTGATACGAAAATTAATTCAAGATGGATTAGAGACTTAAATGTTAGACCTAATACCATAAAAACCCTAGAGGAAAACCTAGGTAGTACCTTTCAGGACATAGGCATGGGCAAAGACTTCATGTCTAAAACACCAAAAGCAACGGCAGCAAAAGCCAAAAATTGACAAATGGGATCTAATTAAACTAAAGAGCTTCTGCACAGCAAAAGAAACTACCATCAGAGTGAACAGGCAACCTACAGAATGGGAGAAAATTTTTGCAATCTACTCATCTGACAAAGGGCTAATATCCAGAACCTACAAAGAACTCAAACAAATTTACAAGAAAAAAACAAACAGCCCCATCAAAAAGTGGGCAAAGGATATGAACAGGCATTTCTCAAAAGAAGACATTCATACAGCCAACAGACACATGAAAAAATGCTCATCATCACTGGCCATCAGAGAAATGCAAATCAAAACCACAATGAGATACCATTTCACACCAGTTAGAATGGCGATCATTAAAAAGTCAGGAAACAACAGGTGCTGGAGAGGATGTGGAGAAATAGGAACACTTTTACACTGTTGGTGGGATTGTAAACTAGTTCAACCATTATGGAAAACAGTATGGCGATTCCTCAAGGATCTAGAACTAGATGTACCATATGACCCAGCCATCCCATTACTGGGTATATACCCAAAGGATTGTAAATCATGCTGCTATAAAGACACATGCACACGTATGTTTATTGCGGCACTATTCACAATAGCAAAGACTTGGAACCAACCCAAATGTCCATCAGTGACAGACTGGATTAAGAAAATGTGGCACATATACACCATGGAATACTATGCAGCCATAAAAAAGGATGAGTTTGTGTCCTTTGTAGGCACATGGATGCAGCTGGAAACCATCATTCTTAGCAAACTATCACAAGAACACTAAACCAAACACCGCATGTTCTCACTCATAGGTGGGAACTGAACAATGAGATCACCTGGACTCGGGAAGGGGAACATCACACACCGGGGCCTATCATGGGGAGGGGGAGGGGGGAGGGATTGCATTGGGAGTTATACCTGATGTGAATGACGAGTTGATGGGTGCTGACGAGTTGATGGGTGCAGCACACCAACATGGCACAAGTATACATATGTAACAAACCTGCACGTTATGCACATGTACCCTAGAACTTAAAGTATAATAAAAAAAAAAGAGATAAAAAAAAAAGGTAATTGCATAACAGAATATTTATTTATATTTCAAGGCCCAAAACACATAGATTTGTAATATATTGGGCAATAATAACACAGGCAATGTGGGCACAAATTAAGCTGTAATGAAGTGAGAAATAAATTCAGAGGAAAATCAGAACTAGATATTGTGAATAAGAAAGCAAATATAACTATCTCATTAAATACATACTTTCTCTCAAAAAAAAAAACATAAATAAATAAAAAAAGAAAGTTACAGATGCTCTTCTGTACACTAAGCCAAGGCTTTGGAGAAGCAGAAATCCTTTATTAGCCACTTTCACTTTGCTCCCCGATGCGTCTAAGGGGTCTGGCCATCCCCTCTCCTCAGTGCCGGTAAATAAAAATGGCGGCACGACCATGATCACCACAGTCATCACAACGAGCGCCATTTCCACGAGTGCTGTGCAAAGATGGCAGCACGACCGTGATCGTCACAATCACAAGCGCCATTTCCACGTGTGCTGTGCTCAGCTGTATTTCATCCTCACGCCAGGCCATGTGGTGGGCATTACTCTTCCCAGTTCACAGGTGAGGGCCCTGGTAATCTCAGAGGAGCCTGGCAGGGACTTGAGGGTGTCACAGGAGCAAGTGGGAGTCCTGATTGCAGAGGGTGGGGACCAGGATATCCCAGAGGGTGGGCAGAATGTGGTAAAGCCACAGTCCTCTTGTGGAGTCATGGGGCAATGGGGAGCCAGGAAGGGCACCCACATATCCTCTGCAGGGGCAGCGAATTCATCTGTCCAGGAGTGGCGACTTATCCCACAGGCACCAGAGGGGTCTACCCTGACCCGGCTCCTGCGCAGGACCCTCCCAAGTGTCTTCAAGGTGTCCTGCATCTCCAACCACTTCCCCAGCAGACACACTGCATTACAGATGGTGCTTCTCTGGTCAAAACACTCGGTTCTCTGGTCCTAATACAACAATGCCAGACATCTGAAGTCACTATATTTTCTAATCAAGCAGACTGGCTGTGAGTTTGGATAACTGAATGTCATCCAAAACCTAACCCTAACCCCCATACAAACACTGTTTTCAAACTCATGAAGCATCCAGGGCCCTCGTGGTTTTCTGGAGCTTCCACTCTCTAGAGCTTTGTGACAACACCCTGCATTGGGGTTTTCATCTTGGGTCCTCATATGATCTCATTCGATTCCTGTGGCAGTTTTGAGAGGCAGGCACCCATTTACAGATGAAGGAAGCCAGAGAACACGACACGACACGACACGACACAACACAGTGTGGGCTGTGGCCGTCTGGAGGCCAAGCTCGATCAGAATGTCCCTGGGCACTGTCCAGGGGGCCTGAGAAGGGGTTCGGGCTGTGTGGGCGGTGGGGGTTGGACCTAAGACCTCCAGTGAGACGTGATGTCCTCCGTTCAGTTCACTTATTTCCCCCGTGGGGACTGAGTTGTCCTTCAAATCCGGTGGCCCAGGGAGTGGGCACTGCGTCCACAGAGGACCCCTCCAGCGTTTGGGGGAACCCAGTGTGCTCTGCAGATATTCCTTGAGTGAGGACTGAGGACCAGGCACTGGGGGCCTCGGGGGAGGGCGGCTGACGGTGTCTCCACTAGTGACTCACCATGCCGGGGCGGATGTGGCCCCTGAAGCTGCCGGCCCTGCCCTCGCCGGCTGTGACACTTTGACTCGGGGACGGCCACTGTCTCACGGGCTGTTCCGAGTCTCAGCACCTTCCTCAAGCCGCACGTTTTGATTTTGTTTTTCTCGAAAAGGTAAACGTAAAGAAAATGCCTGAGGCCCCAGGACACAGTCGGGCTGACAGGTCTCCGCAAGGCAGCTGCCCTGGAGGGTTCCTCAGACAGCAGCTTGGGGTGCGGCTCTGGGCGTCCCCACCGTGGGACCTGCCTGCCTTCACGGCCATGGAAGTACATTTCGTAAGTTCTGGTTTTCCTACTTCCTGACGTTAATTTTCCCCACATTCAGATGGTGCTTGGACCAGCCTGACTCTCTGGGTTGAAATTCAGCATCACGTTGTACTCAGAGGAAGATGGTGGGAGGTCCTCATGCTTCTCTGAGCCCCTTTCATGCGTGTGGTCACCACAGTCTCCCTTTTCCAACCTGTCCAGATGCCCCTGCCGTAGGCTGTAGACAGACTGTCCACCTGTGCTACAGACTGTAGATGCTGAGCTGTGTCTTCGCGAGCAACCACAGAAGAGCCCACGTTGACTACGGAGCCTGTGGACGGAGCAGCGATCGGACACAAGACTTGCCCCCACTTCCACAAGCCCTCGGCACCCACAGCTGTGCTCCTCGGGGCCACTGCCCTGCCCCAGAGCCATCCGTGTCACCAGCACCGAGATAAAATGGTGAAGGAAGTGTCTGGAATGTGACAGCAGCTCACAGCAAGACCCAACAGACGTCCTAGTTACTGCAGGTACAAACAGTCAGATCAAGTATCTGTTTATGAGACGTTCAACAAAGCCAGGTAAACTGAAATCTACGGCAAAGTACCAACTTCCTGCCAAACAGCTGACAAATAAGACAGGGTCTGTCTGTGTTGCTGACTCCTGAAAACGCCCATTTTGACTACAAGGGTCCAGCAGTGGAGAATTTTCACGACGCCACTCAGTTTTATTTGTGTAACCCCCTGTAAAAGTGACCTCCAAGGGCAAGCCATTTGGAGTCACCGATTCAGGAACGAAAATGGTGTCACTGTTTTCCCCAACTGTATTTCTTTATGCATCATGGTTTTTATAATTTTCTAAGGGAAATTGATGACATCCCCATCTTAAAACCAAACATAATTTGAATTTCAAATGCACTCGGAGTGCTTCCTTCCAGGGCACGTCTGCGATGCCAGCTTGGGGCGCAGCCGAGCGCGGGATGCTCGTGAGCCGTGAGCTTTGATTCTGAAGTATGTAATACATTTTTAATAAGGACAACTAAATTTGTTTCCCTAGAAATGTATTTTGAAGAGTCCATAATAAATAACTGTCTTCCACAATGAGGAGCTATTTAAAGTCAAAAACAAAAAGGCGAGACCCGTTTGACTGTGGGTGTTGAGGCAGGTGCTATCTGAACACGGTGGCACAAAAGAGATGAGACCTCACCACTGATCAAAAGCTCGGCTGGTAAGTAGAAGTCTTTAAAAAGGACAAGCATCAGACAGGTCCTCATCTGGGGCGCTCTTCTCGTGGGGCCACCCTGACCGCGAAGGCCACCGATGTGGGCCCGTGTGCACCGCAGGCCACACGTAGGGTTAGGTAAGTTTGAAAGTCTGTGGACAAAGCTGCCATTAAAGGTGGGTGATGCTAAACGGCGTGAAAGCCTCTGCTTTCTAGAGGCTGCAGCAAGACTGACACGGAAAAGCTGAGGATGAGGACGTTGGTTCCGACTCCTTACAAAGGCAGAAGGCGCCACGCCGTGAGCTGAGCTGTCTCTGCAATGGAAGGACAGAGCACGGCCGCGCACCCACCTGCCGAGAGCCCGAGTGGCCGCCCCAGCACCACCCAGTCTGGAGGCCAGGAGAGCAGCCACACGGAAGGTTGCCCCAGGGAAAGCCTGGCCCGACCTCTCAGGCCTGATGGCACAGACGTTCACTTGGCAGCAACACGTTTGTCCTTGGGCAAACCCTGTTTCACCCGGAATCTCATGATGGTGATGTCTCCTCTGCCCCATGGCAGCTGCCCTCCCTCCCCACCAGTCCTCGGCCACAACTGCAGCTGGCACTCCACCTCTGCACTGGCAGCTCCACCTGCCTGTGGGCTGTGCTTCCAGCAGCACCATCCTCCGTTCCTCCAAAGACATTTGTCCTGGTCACCGGAACTCCCGGTCTGCAGCATCCTCTCTCCCCCATGTGGCCACCGCCTCCTGCCCCACCTCCCTCCCACTGTCCTTTCTGGATGGTGTCCTTGACCTCCTGCCTTCCTGCTCTTGGTCCCATGGGACATGCCAACCCTGGAAGAAAGGAGGGGCTGGCTTCTCTGTGCCTGCTCACAGGCAGCTGAGCACCCCCAGGGGCATCGGGGGTCCCTGAATTCACAGTCCTCATCCCTGAGCTCAGGGGCATCTGGCCCACCCTTCTTCCCTACTCAGCCCTTAAAAAGAGGCATGTGGTAAAAGGCCGCTGGGAACAAGATACCCCTAAGTTCTCAAGGTATCATCCCTCAAATCACCGATGAATTACCAAGGAAAGAATTTACCTTTACAACGGAATGATGTGGCAGACGCCTCTTTTACCAAAGCGACTACACTTGGCATCGCCCCAGTGGGGAGGGGCTGACCGTGCACCTGCTGTGGCCGGAGGCACACACATTGCCTTGTGGCACGTGCTGAAGACCTACATCTGAATCTGGTAGTGTGGGGCAGCCCAACAGGCCCAGGCCACAGCACATCCCACAGGACAAGCCTGGTTTCTCTAACAATTGCAACGCTAGAAAAGACCAAAACCGAAATGTAAAGGTAGAAGTATTCTAGAACAAAGAAAATCTGATGTCACAACAAACGCAGCATTCACCCTCGATTGGAATCTGGATTAAAAATGAAAAGCTAGCTATTGTGACGACGGGAAAACTGGCCACGAACTGTGTGCTAAGTAACATCACGGCATCCAGGCTGCATGTTGGGGGATGACGCAGATGTGCCCTTTTCTGCACCTCGCAGAGAAGTTTTGTGATGTTTGCAGCAACCTGTGTGACTTCCGTCCAGATGCACAGGTAAATGACAGAGTTGCAGGCATGACTGAGAGCTCACAGTCGGTGACTCCGGAGGAGGAGGGTGTGGGTGCTCATCTTACCCTTCTTTCAACTTGTTTGATGGTTTGGAATTTGCAAATTAAAATTGTGGGATAAAGGGAGAAGCACAGGAAGAGGGACTCCTTTGTTGTGAGCCCAGCTGCGGGGAGGAACTGCTCGGACACTGCAGCATCTTATAAGCGGTGCAGGGAAGTTCAGGGACAGAAGCCCCCATAGTGCAGGCCTGTCCCAGCGACCTGTAGCCTCACCCAGCACTGCGGCCACTCCTCCTCCAGGTGTCCTGCCATGTGCAGCCATGAATATCCTGTGGTCTAAGCCTTCTCTCATTGGGGTTTTCTGTTATTCGTTCCCAAAGCATCTTAACTGATGTGGGTTCTGTGTCCAGGGAACAGCAGGAGCAGGGCTCAGTGCATTTGGAGTTGCCCTGAGGCTGGGAGACTGGGCTGCCCCCCCATTCCTGTCTAGGCCCCCTCTCACCCTGCAGCACTGAGTAGGGTGAGGAGGGGAAGAGAAGGAGCAGAGGAGTGGCTGGGAAGGTCTGAGAGAGCGTTTCAGAGCCATCTTCACCTGTCAGAATGAGCAGGAAGACACCCAGCTCTTATCGGGAGTCTATGCAACTGTTCTGCACTGAGCTCTCTCTGCTTCGGGCCTGCGAGGAGAAGCAGGGAAGGTACTGGCTGCAGTCCCCCTCCCCAAGGCAGCCAGGGCCACCCTCACACCAGCACAGCCCAGTCCTATGACAGGCCCGGCCATGTTAGACCCTCACGGGACATCCCACAAATGGAACCCTGGGCCATAAAATATATGGACATTCCAGAGTTTCATAGCCGTCCTTAAGCTGGAGGAGGGCAGTTATGGAGCTCCGGAGAGGGGTAAGTTGCTGGAAAATGGAAAGAAGTTTGCCTGGCACCTGCCTCATCTGCATGAGGAATGACAGCTGGGCTGCTGCCCAGGCTTGGTGGGGGGCTGCTGACGGCGCTGAGGGGTCCTCCCGGAGCACCTGGCACCTCCGCTAATTCTCCGGGGCAGAGGCACTTGCGCAACCTTGTGATGAACTCTTCAGCAGCACCCGGGAGCACGGAGGACGCGAAAGGCAGCACCAAGGCTGCGGCAGCTGCTGGGCTGGTCTTGCAGGCTCAGGGCTTGGGCTCTGTGTTAAGCTTTGCTACCAGTGTAATTGGCACCGGGCTCGATGCTGCATCTCAGGCTCTGTTTCATAAACAGGAGGATTATTTCAGACCGATCAGAGGTGGCTGCAGTTTGCAAATTACCGTGTGCTGTGACTGCGTTCACACATTGCTGAGTGGTTCCTCCGATGGGCAGCACTAATCCATGTTGGTCTGTTCAGGAAGGCTGCATTTTGTCGACTGGAGACAGAATACTTTCGTTTTTATTTTAAACACACATTTGAGAAGGTGGAAGTCAAGAGATGTAGTGGTTCTGTTGAGTTCAAAGAGAAACGTGCGATTCTTAAGTTCACCCACACTTCGCCTGACTGACCAACGCACTGAAGCTCCCTTCAAACGCAGACACTTCCTGCACTTGCTTCGAGATGCCACAAAAACTGCTGTTAAAAAGGAAAAAAGGAACGGAAAGACGAAGGAGCTGCACGTGTGGGGGAGGTGAGGGTGAGAAGGAAGGAAAGGCACAATCTGTCACAGTTTCCAAACACATATGCTTCGTGTGGGAATCTGGGGTTGATTCAAAGGCTGAATGGATCTTCAGTCACTGGAAGGCTTGGCCCAAAATATTTCAGTATATGGAGCAGTTCTCTTCCTTCTAGATTTGTGATCAGAATGGGGACAGCAGGAAAAGTTACCAAAGCAATTTACTCAATGGAGAAAACGGCCAACTCGTCAGAGAACTATGATGAGACGGCAGTATTCTCCAGGAGGCGCGAGATGTGGCCAGTGCCCACCCATCCCGTACGATGGTAACTCGTCCAGGAGGCGCGAGATGTGGCCAGCGCCCACCCATCCCGTATGATGGTAACTCGTCCAGGAAGCGCGACGTGGCCAGCGCCCACCCATCCCGTATGATGGTAACTCGTCCAGGAAGCACGCAATGTGGCCGGTGCCCATCCGTCCCGTACGGCAGTAAACTCCATGGAGGTAGTTCAGGGAGCAGCTCTCCTGGGTTTTAGGAAATTGGGGAGGGTGTGGAGATGCAGCCGTTGGTACGATGATCTTATCTGCTGCTTCAATGTCCTTCCAGATAAATTTCAGTATTTTGCATTTCTTCTGGTCACAACTCTCATCCGTGGACATTTTGGGAGTAACAAGTCACTCACTTCCATAAATCAGCATTTGTGGCTTTCTGAGTCGAATTGGGCAGGATGTGGGCAGCTGGCACTGTTGGTCTCTACTCCTCACTCGGCTTAGGCACACTGAACCCAGAAACCAACACGGCAGCCCCAGATTCTCTCTGATCTGGTGCCGAAAGGAGGAGCTGGCGGATTTCTCCTCTGCCAGCGTCCGTCAAAACTCTCTGTAGCACTTTCCACCCACCAATCAGTGAGCTACTAGCACTCCCTGTGATCAATCCATCAATTCCACCCACCAATCAGTGAGCTCACAGCACTCCCTGTGATCAATCCATCAATTCCACCCACCAGTCAATGAGCTTGCAGCACTCCCTGTGATCAATTCATCAATGGATCAGTTGACCCACCCACTGGCTACTGGGGTGCCCAGTGCAGCTGCTCTCACAGGGAAGTCAGGGCAAGCGGGGGGCTCCAGACAGAAACATGGGTGTGCTGTGTGCACAGAGTGCACAGCTCGCAGACGGGAAGCCATGGCACTGCAGGGCCAGCCTCCAGTGAGCCTGGAGTCGGCTTGCAGGGAGGACCCCAGGTGGCTGTGGGGACCCACCTAAGGAGGACAGACACACGTGAGGTTTGTTGTCATGACCCCAGATGTGTTGTCAATGAGAGCACTGGACCCAGTTTTCAATGCTTCTCTTAGCAAAGCAGGGGATTTTCCTGCAGCTGTGAAAACTGACCTGTCCGCCTACTCCCCGAGCCATAGATCTGGGGAAAGAATGCATGTAGCCAGCCGTGGGTGTTGAATGGAGCTGGGGCAGTGATGAGCTACTTCTTGCCTTTTGTCAGGAAAAGAGCCTGGATAGATTTCTCTTCTCTTCCTGTGAGAATGAGTGAAGAGGGAAGATAAAAGCCAGCAACCAGGGACAGCTGAAAATGTGGTTTCAGTAAGAGACAGGCCACAGTGTCCTGAACCCCGAGGACAAGCAGACCTTCCAGGAGGATCTCCTAAGGTGGCTAGAAGAGAACTCTGCTGCCCGTTCCAAAGAAGATGCAAGACACACAACCTCTCTAAAAACAGGAGCAGAAACACACAACACAACGGGAAAAACAGGAGCAGAAACACACAACACAACGGGAAAAACAGGGTGTCATAAAAACAAAACCGTTATCAAGTTATGAAGGCAAAGAGCCAGAACTGGGAGAGATGAGAAATAACTGCAAGGAAATTAAAACTACAATAGCAGAGTTAAAATTCACGTTGAGGCAGCAGAGCAGAACTGACTACAGCTTCCCGACCGAACCTGCAAAGCTCTTCAAGAATCACAAGTAAAGCACAAAAGATGCTAAAAGAGGGGATATTAGAGATGTACGGCACAGGAAAGAGACTCGTCCTAAGGATGGTGGACAGTTTGCTAGAAGAAGCCAGAATGATTAGTAGGAAGAACAGGGAACAGGGATTTGCAGCAATGCCTCGGCTCTCCGGGTGCTCAGGAGGGTGCAGAGGCAAAATTAACAACACAGCCAAAGGCAGTGTTGCAAATCCATGGGAAACAATGGCTTATTCAAGAAACTAGAGTTTACTTGGGGGAAAGTCCTAGTTTATCCCTCACTTCACGGACATTACAACCATCAGAAATGATCCAGATACATTAACACATTAAATGGAACCATAAAAATAACAAAAGAAAAATTTGTTTCACTGATGAGAGGATGAGCAAGGACTTTCTAAACATGAGAGCGACTGACGAAATCTTTTTTTTTTTTTTTAAATTTTTTTATTTTTTTTTTATACTTTAAGTTGTAGGGTACATGTGCATAACGTGCAGGTTTGTTACATATGTATACTTGTGCCATGTTGGTCTGCTGCACCCATCAACTCGTCATTTACATCAGGTATAACTCCCAATGCAATCCCTCCCCCCNNTTTTTTTTTTTTTTTAAATTTATTTATTATTATTATACTTTAAGTTGTAGGGTACATGTGCATAACGTGCAGGTTTGTTACATATGTATACTTGTGCCATGTTGGTCTACTGCACCCATCAACTCGTCATTTACATCAGGTATAACTCCCAATGCAATCCCTCCCCCCTCCCCCCTCCCCATGATAGGCCCCGGTGTGTGATGTTCCCCTTCCTGAGTCCAAGTGATCTCATTGTTCAGTTCCCACCTATGAGTGAGAACATGCGGTGTTTGGTTTTCTGTTCTTGTGATAGTTTGCTAAGAATGATGGTTTCCAGCTGCATCCATGTCCCTACAAAGGACGCAAACTCATCCTTTTTTATGGCTGCATAGTATTCCATGGTGTATATGTGCCACATTTTCTTAATCCAGTCTGTCACTGACGGACATTTGGGTTGGTTCCAAGTCTTTGCTATTGTGAATAGTGCCGCAATAAACATACGTGTGCATGTGTCTTTATAGCAGCATAATTTATAATCCTTTGGGTATATCCCCAGTAATGGGATGGCTGGGTCATATGGTACATCTAGTTCTAGATCCTTGAGGAATCGCCATACTGTTTTCCATAATGGTTGAACTAGCCAACAGACATATGAAAAAATGCTCATCATCACTGGCCATCAGAGAAATGCAAATCAAAACCACAATGAGATACCATCTCACACCAGTTAGAATGGCGATCATTAAAAAGTCAGGAAACAACAGGTGCTGGAGAGGATGTGGAGAAATAGGAACACTTTTACACTGTTGGTGGGATTGTAGACTGACGAAATCTTAAAGGAAACGACTGTGCATTTGAATCCACCAGAGCTCAGCCTTTCTGAACTTCAGACAGTACAACAAGCAACATTACACACAGACAAGGCTGGCAGAACATTTGCCAAAAGTAAGAGACAAAAACAAATACGAAGAGTACTCGCGAGTCTATTTCAGAAAATTCACACTCCTGTAGGAAAATTCCTGAACAGATTATCCCAGGAAGCACAAACATCAATAATCAAGCATGATAAAATGTTTAAATCTACAATAAATCAAAAACTACAAATTAAACCAATGATAACACACTATCATTTGCCTTAAATAATTGCATGGACTTAAATGAAGTCCTAACTCCTGGTGTTACTGAGCGGGCGATGGCAGGTTTACTGGACTTGCCAGACACGCCTGTATTTGTTGGAGATATTAGTCCAACTGGATAAGAAGAATTGAGGTATTTAGAAGAGCTTGCACCGTTTCACATAGTAGTTAGATTTCTAGGAATGTATCCTAAAGAAACAGTAAGCGACATAGATTGAATTTATGCATAAGGATATTAATTGCAGCAAGACTTATAATAATGAAATACTGGAAACAAGCTAAACGTTCAACAAAAGCACATGGGTTGAAGAACTTACAGCAGAACCACACAAAGACCGAAGTGTTCCTCAGAAGCGTATTTTAAAGACAGTTTGATAAGGCCCACATGCAAACTGAAAAGCACAATAAAGACACACACACACACACACACACACACATCTCCTAAAAGAATATCAAATAGTGAGCATTTTCTAAGTTTTCCACACTAAGTGTTCAATAGACACAAAACAAGTATTTAATAAAAATATGATTTCCTGACAGATAATATAGAAGAGGTGTGGCCTGTGTCATGACCGTGTCCTGGCCTGGACCATTTTTATTACTCCAGAGACTTCCAAATGGTGTCACCAAATCTACAACTGTGTGTCCATTCATCCATCCATCCATCCCCTGACCAAACCACCCACTTACTCATCTATCCACCCATCCACTCACCACCACCTGTCCACTCACCCACCCATCCACACATCCACTCTTCCATGTGTGACCCCATCCATCCACCCACCCATCCACACGTCCTCCCTTCCATGCGTCCCTCCATCCACCCATGCATCCACTCACCACCACCTGTCCACCCGCCTGCCCATCCACACATCCATCC
>NW_020257917.1:0-19982 GCF_003255815.1 Theropithecus gelada
TGAGAAATCATTGTTGCCTCATAAATAGCTAGCATTGTTTTTTTTTTTCTCTTTCATTGAAAAGTTATTCTAATTCAACCTAAATTTCCAACAACCAGGAAGTATTTAAATAAATCATCTTCCATCCATTTGATGAAATTACATAACCACTAAGAATCATGATTTTAAAAGCTATTCAACAATACAGGGAGAAAAATGCTCACATCGCAGTATTAGGTTAAAAAAAAAAAAAAAAAGCAATGCAGAAAATCACCTATCCAGTGTTAACCGATTTTGCCCATGCATTTATATGTAGATTTATGTGGACACATTAAAAGAGGTGGCAAGAAAATGCTTGAAATGTTATTTCTGCGTGAGATGATGGTGGGTAATTTTTATTTTCTGCATTTTACAAATTGTCCACAGTGTACTTTTGGAGGCTGAAAAAATAGATTATTCCTTTATTTGAAAACTTCACCTTTAAAGGACATTTTCATAAATTTATTTTTAAATGTTATTTTTTTAAAACATTTCAAGACAATCTAATATATATATATAACAATAAAAACGCCAGTACTAACGTCTGCCTGACAGTGGCCAGAGGGGGTGAGTACGAGAGAGATAGGTTTGGCAGCCACTGTGAAAGCAGCAATGAGGTTAACTCTGGTTTGGGGGCTACATCTTCAGGATCTGTGCTTTGTTTTGTTTTTGCCCCTCCAAGTATGAGTGTTCTATCCATAACATTCACAGTCCTACATGTAGACATATGACAGGTGTATTTTCTGTTTTCAGATTTACATCCACCTACGAAATTACCCTATGAAAGCCCCATCACTCACAGAAACTACTGCCGAGGAGGAGACGACGATTTTATTTAGCTTTTTTTTTTTTTTTAACAAATCTCCAATGTTGCCCACATCTCCTGAAGCTGGGAGGAAGGATAATCAAGTCAAGCTCCATTGACTAGGAGAATAGTGAACTGTGGAAAATGAGTTCTCAGCACTCCACAGGGCCACGACTCCATTTAAAGAACACGTTCATTATTCAGACACTGGGCCTTCTTCTGGGGCTGTTGGCCTGCCCCCAGGGCTGCCTCCATTCCTAGGGGCCCTGCAGTCTCCTGGGCCAGCCTCATGCACATGTTGGTGCTGGCAGCTGGTGTGGAGTAGTTCCAGGCACCACTACAGTGGATCCTTGTAGCAGCACTGAGAAGGACACGAGCACTTAACTACTGTTTTCATTTTACAGATGGGGAAACAGGCTCTGATGGACTCTGTTGCTTGCTAGGGTCATGCAGCCAATCAAGGCTAGCTGGACCCATGTGTTTTCACTCCAAGACCATTGCCATTTCTAATGTGTGAAGCATCTTCCCTCCACTGGTCCAGCTTTAGAAGATGTGATTCTGACCAGCTGGCCTATGTTAAGTTGGATATTTAAAAACCAGCTGTAAACAAACAAAAATAAAAACAGCAACAACAAAAACACAGACTTCCAAAATAATTATTAAGTAAAATATATAAAAGATTGCAGTTTTGAGCTATCTAAATGTGAGACAAGCATAAAGGCAGACAGAGCTGAATTTAAACCCTAGCTCAGCCACTGCCTAGCTGTGTGACCTTACACAATATGCTTAACTTCTCTGAGCTTCAGATCTCTCGTTAGTTGTACAGAGATTGTAAAATCTGGCTCATGCGCTTGCTGTAAGGGCTTAGCAACATAATGCAGGTAAAAACTCTCCTTTCACACTGCCCATATAGTAGACCCTCAATAACATATAGTTTCTATCTCCTCTTCCTCTGCCTCTCCTTCCTCACTTCTCATTTTTTTTCACTGACTCTTCCAGCAGTTCTGAAAAGGGGGGCAGGTTGATTCATATGTTCAATAAACATCTAAATGCCAAGCATTATTCTAGATGCTGGGGAGAGAGGGCACTTTGGAGACTCGTAACCCCATGTGGTAACCATCAGCAGGAGTGCCAGAGGGGCTTGCACCTTTGTAGGGCTGCATCCACTTTGCTTTTTTACTTTATCCATCCAGCTCCTGCAGGCATTTGAGTTTATGGCCCTGATCTAAGGTAACATTAATCAAGAATTTTCTAAGACTCAGTGGATGCTGTTAGGTTACTCCCACCTGGACATAGTTTCAGGAGGGACTCTAGTTGCAAAGCTCAAACCTATCAAAGCTGGCATTCACCCTTTGCTGGGATGCCTGGGAAAGACTAATATGTGAAGTGGTTGTCATTAACTAGGTCTTAATTCATTCGTAAGTCACCCACCTCACAATATTAGTCGTAATAGATTCTAGGCACATGCAGGGTGCTAGAGATGTATATCAATGAAGAAAACTTTGTCCCTGGTCTCAAGGAGTTGACAAGTTAAGCAGACATATAAGCTTATAAGAGCATGAAATTTGTGAGTCTGGGTATAGGGTACAGATGGGGAACCACGGGAAATGAGGCTGAAGAAACAGATAGTGTTCAGATCACACAAGGTTTTGATGACCCTTCTAAGGAGCACAGATTTCTTCTGAAGCAAAGAGAAACCAATGAGGAGTTTTAATAAATGACTTCCCCTCCTCCAAATCCATATTCTTTCCATAGTTAATTTTTTTTTTTTTAAAGTACTAGAAGGGGACTTAGAAATCATCTAGTCCAGAGGTAACAAACAGGATTCATCTGATTAGCCAACTCTGATCAGAAGGTGAGAGCTGTCTGTGTTGAGAAGGATTCTGCAGCCAAGTCTAGGCTCAGCAAAACCACAATTGATTCATGACGTCTGCCACATACAAAGAAAGGAAAAGGTGGCAGCCACCCTAAGAGTTGAATTATCATCTTTTTAAAGTAAGGACATTTCTTTGCACAAGTCACACAACTAGTTGGTGCCAGAGCCAGGCCTAGAACCCAGGACTCCTGGGTTGCAGCAGAGAACCTATTTTCTGCCCCACATGCACCACCTTCACTCAGTGCTCCTTTGTGAGCAGGAGCAGAGCAGGAAGCCTGGTTTCCATGACAACCAGCCTCCGTGTCTCATAGGGTATCAAGACCATTCAGCCAGAGAGTGCTAAAGTAATAGGTGGAGTGCTTCTGTCATCTAACACTGTGTAACAAACCACCCCAAGCCCGAATGGCTTACAATAGTTTGTTATTGTCTCTCATGATTCTGCGAGTTGACTGGACTCAGTGGGACAGTTCTGCTGGTCTGGCTTGGGGACCTCTCATGCAGTTGCAATCAAATGGCAGCTGCTGTTGGAGTTATCTGGAGGCTCCACTGGCTGGGACTGTGAAAATGGCTTCTTCCCTCACACCTGGCACCTCCATGCTCCTCCACATAGTTTCCTCTCTCCATCAGGAGCCTCACCCGCCATGGCCTCTGCAGGGATCTCTCTCCAGTGACGTAGCTGGACTTCTTACACAGTACATGGCTTGCGAGAGCATACAAGTGGAATCTGCTAAGCCTTCTTAAAGCCTGGAACCAGCACAGTGTGATTTCTGCCACAGCCTGTTGGTTATGGTGAGTCACAGGTACAATCCAGATTGTTTGGAAGGGTGGGAGGGGACTGCACAGGGATTTGAACATCAGGAGTGCTTCATGGGGACTGGCCCGGGGGACAAACTACCACTGGAGTGAAAGCAACGGAAACCCAGCTGGAGTCTCAGTTGTTCCACCAGTAAGCAGGTGGCCTTGGCGAGGTCTGTCGGGATGCAGGTTTCCATCTCTGGACGGTGTCCCAGAGGGGACAAGGTTCTCACCCTGGCAGTGAGTGCTGCTTCTCCTCTGCCTTTTTCCCTACTCTTCCCCAAGACTTAGGACAGTTTCTTCCTCAGCACTATTTTCCTTGTGGTGGAGTTGAAAGGATAGAAACTCTAACCGGCAGTCAGAGAGGGATTGGCACTGGACCCAACGTCTCATTATGTTGAATATCATTGTGCCCAGCTAAGGGAAACGGTGTGGGGTTGTTTTTTATCGATGACACATCTTCTCCCAAGAGTGGCGGGCCCTTCCGTCAACAACACAAAGTGTGCTTGCTCCCGGCCCCCTTCCCAGCCCTGTGACTCATCAGGCCTCTAACCTCTTTTTCCCTCCAATGAGAAATATCCAAGTTGATAACAGCAAAAACTTGATAATGACTAGTGTTGGGAAGAGATTAAACTACTTATAATTCCAAATTGTTCAAAATCAACTCTCCTGACCTGCCAGGATAGTGAGACTTAGAAAAACCAAACAAAAGCAGAAAACCAAAGCCACAAAAAGAAACAACTTCAGGACACAAATTTAAGACACGAATTTTGCTCTGTTCCTAGTTTTGACTGAGCAATTGAGCTATTTCTAACCAAAGGGATATTTAAATCTCCACGTCCGTCCTATGTTTGGAATATTCACTGGTGTGTAATTCCTAGAAGTGTGCTGAGAAAGATTTCGATAAAGAGAAAGGTGCTTGACTTCTGAGATGCTGAGAATGATCTGTTTTTATGGAATGTTTTAAAAACGTGAACAGGCCAATGAGAGAAATGTACTGCCCTCTGTTGGAGAGAGAGAGCAAAATCAGCCAGGGCCGGAAGAGGAAGCTCTGTGGCTGTGGCTTCAGCCTTCTTGAGAAGGTCCCCTTGGGATCTTTTAATTGTGATGACACAGACCTCTCATTTAAATGTGGCCCAAGAAACACAGAAGTAAAAATTTTAGAGACATCCACATAGATAAAATTTGCATTTCTACGACGTATCCAGCTATGTGTTTTCAGTTTTAACAAAGAGAGAAATGTCAAAAAATATAACAGTAAAGTGCAGGTTTTGGGGAGATATATATGTTAATAAGTATTTAAAGTTGAAGAATTGGGACTAGAACTACTCTATTCCTAAGTTTATCAAACACAGAAATGGCTTAACTGACCTAAGATGCTGTATCCTGCAATGATAATATTACTTCAAAGGAGTATTAGAAACTCAAACTGCCACTGTCTCTTTGAGGAACACAGTCACTAATTAAGCTTAAATGATGCTCTCCCCCACAGACATCCATGATTATTATTGTTTTCTGCTGGCCAGGTCACCTACGGAATATGAAGAAAAGCAAATCCAGGCTTTGGCCCTCCCAGGGGAATGATCATGTCAGCAAGAATTCACAAGGACGTTGACTCCTCCTTGTGAGGCTATTTTTGTTCATTTACCAGGAGCTAGAGCTGCTCAGAGCAAGAAAGATTGAGCTATGTTCTACTTTTGCTTCCTTTCAAAACTAGAGAGCTATTTTCCCCAACACCTGTTACCCTTGCTTTAAAAACATCCTGAGAAGAGTGGAACTAGAGAAAAGGAGGAGTGTAAGGGAAAAGATTATAGAAGAGAACATGTCTTCTGTGTGAGTGATCTTCACAATTCATACAACAATTAAGAAATTCGCAAAAAAAGGCACTCATCACTTGGACTCATTAACTCCACTTCTAGGAATCTATTCACAGAAATACTGGTAGAAACACCCCAGTGTGGCTACAAGGAGATCCACTGAAGCATTGCTTGTAATAATAGCAAATTAGAAACGACCAAAATATCCTGAATAGAGAACTGCTGGAATAAAGATGTTACACAATGGAACACCACGCAGCCATTTAAAATAAGGAGGTTCTCTGGGGGCTCACGTGGAAAGTGCACCACAATAGGTTAAGTTATTAAGTGACTAACACATGTTGCCTAACAGAAGTGCTGTTTTCCATTTCTGTAAATACAATTGTATTATTATTGTAGTTTGTTGCTTAAAAAGAAACCTGGAAGAATATACACCAGTCCATTAACAGTGGAAATCTCTAGGAGTTGGGATTATGAAAGGTGGCTACTTCTTAAATGTAATCAGCGCATATTGTTTGGCATTTTTACTATTAGCATATATTACCTTTTGTTATCAGAAAATAGAGTTGACATTTGTCTAATTAGATAGATATGATTTTCTCTCAGCAGAAGTACTATAGGAAGCAGAAGTACTGTAGGAAGCTATTCATAGGTAGGAAGCACTTCACATTATCACTCTAATGATAGAATTAAATTACTCAAGTAAATCACAAAAAGAAAAATCAGATGAAATATATGATGTAAATGCCCAGTGCCTGGCATATAACAGGTATTCAATAAATATTTGCTCAGTGAGAGAATAAATAAATTAATGAATGAGGAACTGTTTTCCTATGTGTTTTGTTTTATTTGCCACCTGTTTAAAAAAACTGCCTGCAAGTAAATATGTTCCCTTTGAATAATATCTCCAGCAGATTTCCCTGATTACAGAATTCATTTTTTTTCTCTCATACATCACCAAAAACCAAAATGCTAGGGTGTGGAGTGTGGGGAGTGGTGAGGGAGACATAAAAATCAAGGTTTTAACATGAGGGAAAAGGGATTTTCACAAACCACCAAAGTGCTCCTTCTCTTGGAAGAAGTGCACCCTGGATTTTTTCCAGCTGAATTCTGCAACAAAACCCAAGGAAAATGAACATTAATCTTTTATGAACTAAGCCCCCAAACGAACAGGCTTTGAGCTCAACCCTAATTAGGTTGCATCTCAATACAGAGAATCCTTAACGAATAAGGACACATAACAACACAGGCAAGCTCTCTCTGCTGGGACTGCCTCAGAAATGCAGGGGCGGCCCAGGCCACTCTCAACTGCTCCTGTGCATCAGAGGCTCCAGCTTTACCTGGAAAATACACGTTCATCTTGGAGAGAAAGCAAATGGAGTTTTCCTTAGCTGAAATTCTTGGCCATCTTGCTACCTCCATGGCCATCTGGGGGGTCTGTGGATAAATGAGAAGAGAAAGAGACAAGAAGCAGTGCTTTTTGAGTTTCAGCAAGTCAAGGTTTCTTCTGCTTTGTGCCCCATGGAGCAGCCAACACTGGCTGTGTTCAGAAACAAGAAAATCTGCAAATGCATTACGTGAGTGATGTGGGAGGGTGTGTAGTGGTGCCTGAGAGACCTGGGTTTGAATGCCAGCTTAGCCACTTTCTACTCATGTGACCTGGGACAAGTTGCCTACCCTCTCTGAGCCACAATTTTCTCATCTATAAAATGGGGATAGAGGTGCGCTTGGTTGGAGGATTAAATGAAATGAACTAAGTAGCTCTCAGATTGTTCATTGCCCACCAAGACCTTATTTCTCCAACCACAGCTTCCCCGGCCCCATTCTTTCACACAACCTCCACGTCTCTCATTCAATCCCAACAAAACCGTGTAAGATAAGTGTGATAATCCCCATTTTAACGACTGAGGAACTCGGAACTCAGAGAGCAGAGGTCATTTGTCCAAAAAGAGACAGCAAAGGAGCAGCAAAGCTGGGATTTCACCTTGAAACCTTCCAACCCAAATCTTGTGCTAACCACAGGATTGTGGGTCAACAGGGCTGATTTCAAAGACAGGGAGGACTGCTAGTGTTTGACGTCTCATAGTTATGGAATTCTGGATTCCAGGATCCATAAGCATGTTCCAGAGTCACCAGAGGCCCTGTGTAGAGAGGATTCAGGGTGGCCTCTGATGTGCTGTTTTGCTGAAGGGTGTGGGGGGCTCCCTGCCCAGAGCAGCTGGGCTGCTGTATCCAGTCTTAGGAAAGGCACCCATGTGAGCCTTCAGTGTACCTGGAGGACTGCTCCAGAAAAGCCTCTGGATAACTCATGGCCCCAATATAAACCCACATTGTCTCATCTTGTCTGCATTGCTTCTGTCTTCATTCAGAACATTTCCCCATTTTCTTTCCCACAGTCACACATTGGGATAGTCCTTTACCCCCATGAAACAGTTGCGCTGACATCCTCCCCACCTTCCTCATGAACACTTCTTGCCCCACTCCTACCCTTAGACCACTGCAGTGGGCACTGCCATCTTCTAGAGTCTCTGATGCCATTTATCTGGCTTATACTAAATCCCTTTCCCCCTGCTTGCTGTCCGACACTAGCCCAGCATCCCCTTGCTGCCCAGGAATGCCTTATCCTATTACTGCAATTAACTGGTACCACACTAGAAAGCTGAGCCAGAATCAGAACTCTCAGGTGAAGAAGATTTGCCAAGGGTTACAGTGCATGAGAATTGGAGTGGATAGAACTTGGCACTTGAAACCTCTTCCCTCCATACAGAACCTTATTCTAGAAACTCATTAACTCTGAGCAGTGCAGCCACATTTCCAGAAGAAGCTGGTGTCTGGGATTGCCTTTGGATTCTGCAATCCTGCTGTTTTCAATTGCCATTCCCACAATGTTTCCTCCTCCTCTTCTCATTGTCAGAATGTGCTTCATTATGGAATTCTATGATTATTTGTGGTAGTAAATTGCAATATTTATATTACCCAACATTTACTGTACTTCTACTATGTGCCCACTCCTGTGCTGAATATCTTATACATGACGTCTCATCTGACCCTCACAAACAACTCTGAGAAGGTGCATTAGTTCCTACTCATGCTGCAAATAAAGACGTGACTAGACTGGGTAATTTATAAAGGAAAGAGGTTTAACTGACTCACAGTTCCACGTGGCTGGGGAAGCCTCACAATCCTGGTGGAAAGTAAAGGAGAAGCAAAGTAATGTCTTACCCGGCGACAGGCAAAGAGTGTGTGTGCAGGGGAACTCCCCTTTATAAACGATCAGATCTCATGAGACTCATTCACTATTATGAGAACAGCATGGGAAAGACCTACTCCCATGATTTAATTACCTCCCACCAGGTCCCTCCCATGACACATGGGAATTATGGGTGCTACAATTCAAGATGAGATTTGGACGGGGAGACAGCCAAACCATATCAGAGGGGCAATATAGTTATTCCTGTTTTATGGACGTGGACAGCAAACTCAAAGCATTAAACATCCTGGGTGTTTCTAACACAAATTAATGTTTGAAAACCTCTGGCTTGAGCAATGCAGGAACCTAGAAGGAGAGAGGTGATGTCCAGCCTGGAGAATCAAAGTGAGAAGTGAGACCTAAACTGGGTCTTGGAGGATGAGCTGGAGGAAGACAGGGAGAAATAAGGAAGAAAAGCGTTCTAGGTAGAGGGAACAGCATGAGAGATGACAAAGAGATGGAAAAAGATACAAAACTGTGAAGACTACAGTGCCTGCCATAGAGGGAGCCTTTAAAACCCTGTGGAACTGAGTTCCGCTGAACTGCTAGCTTGGCTGTAGCAAATGGATCTCACATGATCACATGCAATCTAGAAGCAGGTGCTTGCAGAGGAAGGGAGAGGCAAAATGCCCGCTATCTGGGTTTGCTGGCCACTCACTGAAGTCTCTGAACAACCTGGTGAAGTAGCTTTCATGGGCCCTATTTTACAGACAATAAAACAGAGTCTCAGTGAGACAACTTGCTTAATTGGGTCAAAAGCCTAGAAAGTGGTAGAATCTGTATTCAGACCCAGCTCTGTCTGGCTCCACAGGGCCCTGGTTCACCCTCCAGGCCATGTTGAGGAAGGAAGTTCTGCCCCTCATTTGTGGGCTCCACGAACTTCTTTCTGGACCAAAAATGAGTCTGACACAGACTAGCCTTGATGGGTCACACTCATCTCCTTTAAGAAGCTACCATTTTTCACTTTCTTGGCATTTTCTGTATGAGATGCAGCCATGACTAGCTTCTGGGTGCCCCTTGAGAGGGAGAAGGCTACAAAATGCCTTTGGGCAGGCGAGGAAGCACCCAGGTATGGGAGGCAGCTGCAATCAGCTGAGAAGGCTGTGTTGCTCCAAGCAAAGCCCCAGATGGAGCCTCCAATGAGATCACCCCCATCCTCCCTGGTTGCCAATTCAACATCTGCGCCTGACATATTGGCCTGCAAATATTTCAGATCCACACCCGCAAATCCAGATGTGTTTGTGTCATGAACTCTCTATATTCTGCTAGAAATTACTGAAGTCTGAAAAAAGAAATTAGGCATTTGCTCAGGCACACGTGAACCAGTGACCTGAAATTCTCTGCATGTCCAGGGTTTGGGTGCTCACACTTAGGGACTCTGAATACCAGTTTCCACTCATCTCCTGGCCCTATTTACCCTCACAGGATATCATATGTAAAGGGGCTGATGTTTGCTTTCAATTTCGTGCCTCATGGAGGGTTTATGAAGGTGGAGGTTGCCTTTGCATAGTGGCCAGGCATTGTTTTGTTTTTACGTATTAGTAGTTAGGTTGGAACTTTGATCTGGTTTTCAAGCACTGCATTTCCAGCAATAGAGTAAACCAAGGAGCATGGCAGTGCAGCCCTGGCTTCACATAAGAGTCACCTGAGGGGCTTTGCAGACACCAGTTATTCAGCCCCCATAAGAATATCTGGATGTAGAAACCTTGCACCAGTGTTTATTTTCTCAAAACTCCCCAGTCATTTCTAATCCATGGTTAGTGTTGAGAACCTCTACTATGGAATCTACGCTTCTAGACTGTCATAAAGCAATCAAAAACAAAAACAAGGTGGGAGTTGGGAGGGAGCAGGTGTAGGGGTTAAGACAGGAACGGTGCATATCAAAATAGTAACGCTGGTGAGGTGGGCATCGGCTTTGCCTCGAAAAGTTCCAAATCAACTCTCAACTCTCACAGACTGATGAGCAACTCTGGACAAGGCATTCCATCTTACAGAGCCTGTTTCCTCATCTGTCAAGGGCATAATGATACTTGATTGGGCTGGAAGAAAGCTGAAATAAGAATATGTTAGTAAAGTGCCTTGCAAAGTGCCTGGCACAGAGTGGGCATTCAGCAAATGGTACCTATTATGGTTAGGTTTCAACATACACACACACGAGAGACAGAGACAGAGAGAGACAGAGACAGAGAGAGAGAGAAAGAGAGAGGGAGAGAGAGAGAAGACTGGAATGACATATATCAAAATATTAATACTGGAGAGGGGGATTGCAGGTGCATTTTTTTCTCTTTTTTCTTTCTTCATTTACTATGTGTTTGACAATGACTTTTTTCCTTCTAATAAAGGTAATAGAAATTATTCTTTACGGAAGTTGTAATGATAAACTATGAAGGACAAAATCAGAGTAAAAACAATATTTGTAATATAAATGTAATTTTTAACAGAAAAAAAGGTCAGGAAAGTACCTGGAATGAAGTCTCACACAATGTTGAGGCCAGGTTCTGCACACAGCCCTTCCTGCCCTTCCTTCCTTTCTTCCTTTTGTGTTCTCCAATTCATTCTGTAATAAGAAGCTACTCGTGTTGGGTTCTGCCTCCACCGACCCTCTGAAGATTTATCTAGGCTGGTGCTATGTCCCTGAGGCTTGTGATACAAAATCTTGTCCTGACGCAAAGCCTTCCACGGTTTGCCAAACCTGGACTAGGGCATCCTTCACAGACCAGGCCAGAGCATCTGGAAGCAGGCACAGGCCATGCAGCCACTATATGCTGTGTCGGCATCTCCAGCAGGGCCCCCAGGTGGTATCTCACTCTGTGGTTCCCCCCAAGGCCCTTATAGTAGCTTCAGAGGCAACACTTTGCTCCCTGTTAGTGTGGGTGATGACAGCAGCCCTCAGACACGAAGATGCACAACCAGTAGGCCAGAGATCCTTTAGCAGCAGTGGGAAGGCTGCCACCACCATGGTGGGCCTGTCCTCAGCCCCGTGGCTTCCCAAGTACACGCAGGTGCATGGATTCCCTGAGTGGCTGTGGATGGGATCTTCAGTGATGCAGATTTTAAAACAGTGGAGAAGCTTTGAGGTGCTAGAAATTCCTTCTTCAATACTCACAACTCCATTCTCTTCGTCACCAAACATTTTTGTATATGCCAGGCACTTCTATAGAAGAAACCATGTGCCACAGCTCCTAGCATGTGCCAAGCACCACGTAGCCAGTGGGAAGGCAGATAAATCAGACACAGTGCTCCTAAGGCGCTCACGGAGGGAGGGGCATGCCAACCTGCAATGACAATACAGAGGGAGAAGTGCCTTGATGGGGAAACTGGGTGCTGAGCACCAGAGGGGCACATAATGGGCCTGGGGCAGGGGAGATGGTCAGGGAAGACCCTGATCCTGAGCCAGTCCTTGTAGGATAAGCAGAAATTACCAGAAGAAGGTGGGGAGAACATTTCAGCAGAGGGAACCCCAAGGGTGGCTGCTCAGAGTCACAAGGTATCTTCTGGAAACTTCAGGGAGGCCAAAAGGGCAGAAGGGAAGAGAAGAGAAAGGGTGGGATGGGCAGGGTTGGGAATATTCCCAGAATTTTCCCCTAGAATTTCCCAGATCTTGGTCATTTCTGTACCTTCTTGGTGGCTTTTGCCACATTTGTGTTCCACCTGTATTATTATTTTAAAGATATTTTTAATAAGTCATTTCTCAGTTAAATGCTCCACTTAAATGTACCCTCAAAGGAAATTTAGCGTTGTTACCATAAATAGAAAATCAATAACCTTTTCTTGCTAGAAATGGAAGCCAATTATAAAGACAAATAGAGTTCCAAACCACTAAATTCAACACACACACACACACACACACACACACACACACACGCGTGCGAGACAGAGACAGAGAGAGACAGCTTCGAAAACAGGGTGGGCTGAGTCTGAATCCTGCCTTCTTTGTTCAAAAGGGAGGTTAGCAAGTGTTAGAGGATGATAAAGAAAAATGGAGATTTTCTTTGGGATAATCAGAAGGTTTAAAGGAGAATTATGAAGGGAATATGTTCCTCACCACATGTTTCAATGTTCCTTAAGGCCCAGGCACTGGGTGCCACGTAGAACATTCTCTCCTGCCACTAGACGTGTGTGTCCCATGTTCTGGATAACAACCCAGAGAAGGGGCCTCCACGGGAGGATGGTCACATTTCCAAAGATAGGAAAGCCCGAGAAGGAGCAAAGAGAAGCCCAAATCCGTCCCCACAAACACACCCTGAATTTTCCATGCACTGTAAGCAATGTCTTCAGGCACTAACGTGTGAAAGCCGTGAGTGGAAGAACCTAGAAGCTGTCTCAGCCTCTTCCATGGAGCCATGAAAGGGGCTGGAATCCCCTGAGCTCTCTATAAACAGTTTTGCTGGCAGTGCTCACCACTTCCTAATTGACTGTGCTGAAAATTATTCCCGATGCCCCCAAAGTGAGCTTTTATCTTATCACAGCTTGGTAAATATTATGATACGTTGTGGTTTTTATTACCACAGAAGTATACATGTTAACTTTTCCATTTATGAGAGGGGTGGCCAGAAAAATCTCGGTGGCAAGAGCTTGAAAGCAATTATATCCTTGCTATTGGGAGATTTGGCCAGATGTCAAGGGAGTTTATAGCCAAACCACTACTTTGGTGGTGTTTTGTCCCCCAAAGTAATCCAAAAATTAATGTACCAGAAGGAAATAATACGTTTGTATAGTACATTGTGAGAGCTGAGGCTTGCTTTTAAAGGGAATATCATGGAAATTCTTTAACCAATAAGGAGAAAAAGTCCATTTTGGTTGTGCTTTTTTACTTGGGTTAATACGTCTTTCTTCAGTCCATGGTACTTCTAAAACAGTAGAAATCTCAGAAAAAAAATTTAAAAATATTATATTATGTGTGTTTGTGTATGTGTATGTGTATGTATACATAGATATCCATACCCCAAATTAATTAACTGGCTGGCATCAGCAACAATAAACTGCTCCAATAAAACTCAGTTTGAGAAAATGAAGTAAGAATTTCTCTCCCTCAATTCCCATACAACAGCAGCCTTGTGTTATGTAGCCGGGTGAAACCTCTGGAAGACAGGAAAACCTTTGGCCTCATCAAGTCCACTTTGATGCCGCTGCTGGACTAATCCCAATGGAGAAAATTTGGGTATTTCTGGAAATAACCCATGTGACAATCATCTCCAGAACCCATGGAAACCTACAGGAACTTCAGTACCTTGGACAGGATCTTCTTTACACCCAAAGATGGCTTCTTGAACAATAAGGCCCAAACGCTGGTAAGATTTTAGCTAAACTCAAGTAGCTTGGTTTGCTTTTCTCACATAGGTAACTTGTGAGACATTTTGGCAACTTGTCCACAACCTGTCAGACACATTTGCTATATTGTGATCAAGGACCTCTTTGCATTTTTAAGTTTGATAACTTAGTTAAAAACAAGAACAGTGAAAAAGCACACAAAGTTGTGTGCACAAGATGTTTGTTCCTTTGTTTTTAGTTAATAATGAAAGATTGGAAACAACCAAAACCTAAGAGATTAAATATTCTATTGTTGTTAAGAAGATAGGTCGTTATGCATTAAAATGGAAAGGTATTCACCAAGTGGAAAGGAAGTACTTCACAGAATAGTCTGTCTCTCTGTCTTCCTCTCTTCTAACCATATATATAACATATTCTTCTAACCTAATATATATAATATATATTCTTCTGACCTAATACATATAAAATATATATTCTTCTAACCTAATGTATATATAAAGTATATATTCTTCTAACCTAATATATATATATTCTAACCTTAGATATATAATTCTAATGAAATTATATATATATATAAAAAATAACCTTCTAACCAAATATATATACAATATTTTCTATTAACATTAAAATATGTATAGTTTTGTATATTCACATATGCTTAAAAGTTCTGGAAGAGTGATATGATATGAACCAATCTTAGGGGGAATTTGGATCATGGAGGGATTTAAACTTCCTTCATACTGCTTGATTTTTTTTTTTTTTTTTTGCAAAGTGCTATGCCTTTTCAACAACATTTTAGTGGAATTTTTTTTAAAAGAACAAAATGATGGGTGCTTGGTGAGGGATTGAAAAAAAAAGAGAACAAATTGAAAAGAAAATCTTCATGTGCTGTCTTCCATTCCATCAACTGAGGAACCATTAAGGAGATGGAAAGAAATGAAAGCAAGATTATATCAGACCAAAGACTCTTCTGCTCTAGACTTAGCTGTCATTTTCAGATCAAATGCTGCTTTGCTTAACACAAAATCTTGGTCCTTGATTACTCAGCTAACTCATGAATCTACAGAGAAACTCAGACTCAGAAATGCTTCCTAATATGTAGTTAATACCAGTGGCAGCAGGGAGAACATCATCTCAGTCTCTGGCTTGATGGAGTCTGCCAACAGTTAATTGATCCAGCAAGCCCAGGTTCACCTAAAATCCCACTTCTTAGAGCATCTAATAGCCTCTGAAATGCACTGGACATTTCGTTTTCATAACATCTGTCATTTATTAAGCACCAACTATGTCCCAAAGACTGTGCTAAGTTGTATGTGTTAACATTCATCTTCACAAAACGTTTGGAGATGGACATTATCATTTCCATTTTACAGATGAAGAAACTGAGGCCCAGGATGCTTAAGTAACTTGGCTGAAGTTATAGGCTCACAAGCGACAAAGCCTATACCTTGATCTCTGCCTGTCTGCCTTTGTTTTCTAATTTTCAGGCTATTCGATGCAGGGCTTCAAGTCCTATCTTCCTAATGACCGTGGAAAGCTAATATCTCTCTGAAAATCTTCAATATAACCAAAGACTTACTTATTCACCTGCAGTATCAGTAAATTTTCCCCCTTGGTTTGTACAAATTACTGTAGCAATCAAGATGCATGCATCCCATTGTTCTTTGACATTTAGATATTACAAGCCTTGGATAGTTTTTTAACTAAGGCAGCAAAATCTTTTCACAAATGAGTTCACTTCAGGGAGAAAAATCTATTGGCAAGGAAGAAACTATAACTTGTCAAAGGCATGCGTACTATTTTTTTTTTTTTTTTTTTTTGCTAAATTCATGTTTTCCCTTGTCAACCAATAGATGAGCATAAAGACTTTTGTAATATTCATTTTTTTGTGATTCACTAGGGATATCATTATGATATAATATTCTCTTGGCAATAAGGAATAATTTACAGATACTGGGGATGAGGCTCTTAATGATGGTGCTTATAGGATGTTGACTCATGCACATCTTTTTCTGAGTTAGATTCTTACATCTTTTTAATAAAGTAAAATCAAAGTACTATGCAGTAAGTGCTTTGGTGCTCTCTCGAACGTCCCCTGCTGCCCTCCGCACTATGTTGCAGTCTGGTGCTTCAGGAGTTGGCTCTAGCTCCAGGGATGGACTTTGAGCAGTCCAAGCCAACCACCAGGGGAACTCTTCTGCTGCTAGTTTAGAAATTAGGAACTCAGGTATAACCCAAACAGAACATGGCATTCCCCTGGCCACCTGAATATTCTGGTTCCGGAATAAACATGTGATCTCATTTGAGCCGATAAGATATTTAAGGAAGTCCATGGGGACTCCTTGGAAAAGTTTCCTTTCTCCTAAGGGATATCCATAGAAAAAACCAGTCTCTCGGCTTCTGGACATTGTCTGGCCTAGGATGCAAGACTTGCAATAACTGTAGCCACTTCAATAACACCCAGAGAATGACACTAGGATGCAGAAGAGGACTGAGACAAGAGAATATTAGAAAAGAGGAGCTGAAACTGCTAGACTAAACCAACATGGAGCCAGCTCTGCCTTTGGGTGTTGTTACACCTGCCAACACAGTTTATTATTATGTCAGCCATTTTTCATTTCTGTCACTGTAGCTGAAGCATCCCAACCAATACTGACCACAACCATTTCCTCAACATAATTCCCACTCTACCATGATACTGTTACAAAAGTCTTCAGTAAGTACCTCCTCTTCAGAAACAAGACCATCAGCAGCCATTCAATTCCATGAACTAGGAAACTAAGACGCAAATCAAAAAAGGCAGATGACTTAAGCCTACCCAGAAATATGACCTTATTTGGGTTTCAACTTTCTTGCTTTCTCCATGAGGATGTCTAAGTCACAGCCACCAAATATGTCCAAAGAGGGTTTCTAAAGCATTGGCTGCCCATGCAGAAGAGTACAGGCATTGATTTCTGTTCAGCCTAAATTGAGGCCAAAATCATGCAACTTCCTACACTGGGCCTATTGATGGAGATGAATTCTAGCTCTGAAACCTTATTTCAGGTGGCAAGCATAAGGCACTTTTGTTCTTGCAGATCTCGATAGGGCAATCAATATTACAGGCATCTTATTTTATTTTATTTAGTCATTTATATATACTCAGACCAAATCCATGTCCCAGGTCTTCTACAGCTCAATATAGCCATGGACTAAATTTTTACCAATGGGATATGAGGAGAAGTGATATATGTAATTTTCAAATAATGCCTTTAAAAGGAAGCACTAGAATCTTAATAATTATTCAGTCTGGATGATACATATATGGAGATTAATTTTTTTCTACTTTGTATATGTTTGGAATTTTTCAAAACTGTTTTTAAAGAAAGTTGATTATCTTCTATTTCTTTCCCCTTTCTGCCAGCTGGAATGGGGACGTGGTGCTGAGATAGCTTTGACCATATGGCCTAGGGAGGCACTATAGAAGATGGTGAAACAATCAGAAAGAAGAAACCTGATCCCTGGAACATGTTGAAGGCAAAGCTACCTCCCTGGAGCACTGACTGGCCTGGAATTCTGCAGCAGAGACACAAGGCTTTCTATTGTTTAAAGACATGGCTATTTAAGTCTCTATTAAAGCTAAAAGATGAATATCAGAACTAATCATCAAATTTCTCCATGCCTCCCAAGTCTAGGAGCACAAAATAATTTCATTGTGAATAATGCCTAAATGACGTTTGCCTCCACTTGCTACTGTAGGACTGTGGCCAACAATATCTTCAAGATTTCCCAGAAGCATCACATATGTGTACAAACAAGACGGATCAGCTCACCTGTCAGTGACCACATGCTATCTCTCTATCTGCTATTTGTTACTGACCCTCCTGCTCCCAACTCCTTCCACTGGGTACTGCCCCTCCCCATAGGCATTCTAACTCAGTTGAGGCACAGACCAGAGTTACAGAGTTCTGTTCAAGACAGGAGAGAAAGCTCCTATCCCTCTTTTGTGTTAAATTCTACTAGGGGTCCCCACAGCAGGGCTGCTTGAGCCTAATACATGCCAGAATGCTTCTCTGGCATGCATTAGGGCTCAAGAGTTACTTCTAGCCCTGCTCTTCTCCTGGGCTCTAAGGCATGTATTCGATGGGGCACAGAAGGCAAAACCAGTCAAGAGATATTTCATGCTTTATAATGCATCTTTTTTTCTGATAACCAAGGCTTTGCCTCTGGGTCCAACTTGTCTATTTCATTCCTTCTTCCCTGCAATGCATTCTCTCCTAGGAAGTCACTCATTTCTTTTGCAAAGAAGTCTTTGGGAGAATCCAGCCTACCAGTTGGCCAGGAATCCCCAAAAATGAGTTACAGAAGCAATGAGAAACACTAAAAACAGAGAATTTTCATAGTAGAAGGAAGAGTGAGCAGACATCAAGGAGGGTCCCTGTGTTTGAAAAGGATGTCCCCTTGAATATCAGTCCCAGGTAATATTCAAGAAAAAAGGGGCCAGATATGGTGGCTCACACCTGTAATCCCAGTACTTTGGGAGGCCAAGGTGGGAAGATTGCTTGAGCACAGGAGTTTGAGACCAGCCTGGGCAACATAGCGAGACCCTGTCTCTACAAAATAAAAAATAAAAGAATTAGGTGGGCAGGATAACATGTGCCTGTAGTCTCAGCTAATAGGGAGGTTCAGGTGGGAGGATCAATTGAGCCTGGGAGGTTGAGGCTGCAGTGAGCTGCGATCGTACCACTGCACTGCATCCTGGGTAACAGAGCGAGACCCTGTCTCAAAAACAAACAAAAACAAAAAGAAAAAAGGTTCTATGGTCAAATTAGTTTGGAAAACACAAATAACTATAGTTGTTCTCCTCTCATACCCCCAGCCCTTCACAGTGCAAATTAACCCAATACAGTCTTGGAGAAGCCCTGCAATAGCTTGCTTATTTTTGTTTGAGCCATGATTTCTTAGGCACATTTGAGCACAGAGGCTCCTCTTAGGCCCTTGCAGTACCTATTAACATTTTGGGAAGCACCCTTGGGAAAATGGCAGTTGTGAATTGGAGCACCCGCCTTTTCAACTCTCTGCATTGTGATTTGGGGGATGAAAAAAGAGTGTGTGTGTGCATGTGTTAAGCTGTCACTTGGGGTGTCAGTGGCTGGATTCAGTAGCAAAATTAATGTGGCAGCTCTGAGTGGCATATTCCTCCAAGCAAAGGAGGACGGGAACAGGTCCCCAAGGCTGGGAAACACACTGAAATATTTCCCCCACTGCATGCCAGGGTTTCAATACCAAGAAAGTTGCCAGGGTAAGCTTTGGCACAAACAGCCCATCAGACAGAATTGCTCTTTTTTGGAACTGAGGAATTCACACCCACACTGAGGCTGGCGTGGGCACATGCCTCTCCCAGCTGGTCCCTTTGGAGGAATCACAGCTTCCAGAATGTTTGAGCTGCTTGAGAGATACAAGAACCTCAGAGATGCAGCAAAGCTGTTCTTGAAACAACACAAATCCATGTCAAAGGCATTTTAAGAGAGAAAATGAAGGACCTGAACCTCCAAGCTCTCACTGGAGAGGCTGTGGAAACCAGAAACTGCAGGAGGATCCCGCAGGAAGAATTTCTCCAATCTACATGCCTGTATTTGGCCACTAAATGTGAACACTCTGCTAAACAAAAGAGGCACGGGGGTTTTCTGGTCAGAAAGAATGATGCAAAGAGCAAGGCAAAGGCTGGCAAAAGCAAATGCTTTGTCCCCTGGGCGTCATAGATCTCCCGAGACATGTGATTCTAAAGAAAGCTTAATTAAATTTAATGGACAAACCTCTCTCGGTGCTAGGAGACATTTTAATGTGGTATTTCGGTTCTGGGTGGACAAAAATCAGTCTTCCTTGCCTCACTGCTCTCTCCTTTAAATGAAACAAACTTCCTGATTAGTCTCGTAACTCTCAAGACTGCCCGGTGTCCTCCTGTCTGATGATCCTCTCTACAGGACACCTGACGGGGGCTTCTCCCTGAATCTGCAGGACACTGGCCTACATAAGTCAGAACAGAGCATCCCACGTGAAGGAGAGTGGCATCTTGACCACCAAGTTACCTCCAGCATCCAGCACAGCCTCTGGTGCAAAGAAATTCCTTCCTTCCTTCCTTCCTTCCTTCCTTCCTTCCTTCCTTCCTTC
>NW_020257918.1:0-7597 GCF_003255815.1 Theropithecus gelada
CCATCCTTCATCCTATCCCTCACTTCCTACACCCATCACCTCCTCCATCCTTCATCCCATCCCTCACTTCCCTCACCTTCTCCACCTTTCATCCCATCCCTCACTTCCTACACCCATCGCCTCCTCCACCCTTCATCCCACCCCTCACTTCCTACACCCTTCACCTCCTCCACCCCCATCCCTCACTTCCTACACCCATCACCTCCTCCACCCTTCACCCCATCCTGCACCTCCCCACACTTCCTGATTCTTTGCAGGTGGTGAGCTGACACCCCACCCCCACCACAGAGACAGGCACCATGCTGGTGGGGAATGCAGGATCCACTTTTTTATTGCAGGAAGACTATGTCTAGAGCGAAGGCTACACAGACCCCACGATGGGGGAGTGGGGACACCCACATGCGGGGGGAGAGGGGGTGGGGGCGGAGTCACAGCAAGCATGGCCTGGCACAGTCCTCAGCACCAGGGGTGCCCAGGCAGTATGGGCCAGCAGCCAGGGCAGGCTCAGGCCCCCTCCTATTGCAGACCCCCTCTCTCCCCAGGGTCGGGGCAGGGTCTGGGGTGGGAGAGGCCTGGAGGTGGGCAGGGCCCCAGGGAGATTGTGCTATCAGGGTGTGTCCCTGAGAAAGGGCCACAGACCCCTGCCCAGCCTCACTCTCTCCGGCACCTTCAGAGCCCAGAAGCTACTGCCAGGACAGGAGAGGAGGCAATGTCAGCTGCTGGTGGGCCCTAGGCCAGCCCAAGTTTTAGGGGGACCCCGCTCTGCTCAGACACAATGCCAGCTCTTCTGGGAGCCCAGTCCAGGTGCTGGATAGCAACACACACACAAGTATGCACACTCCCTCTCTCTGAGTGTGTCCAGTAAACATTTGTTGAGTAAACACTCACATGAACACAGAGGAAAACAAACATGCTTGTACCAAATCAGACACGAGCAACATGTTATCTACATCGTCCCATGTACCAAATCAGACATGAGCAATACGTTATCTACATAGTCCCACCTGGCCACATGACTACAGAGACACATGCGTGCAATCTCTCTCTCTCTCTCTCTCTCTCTCTCTCAGTGTACAAAAGCGCACGCACACACACACACACACGCTGCTTCCTCACACCCAATAAGATCAACACCTCCATTTCACCTTCCCTCGCTGACTTAGCTGCTGTGCTCCAAAGCCCCGCTATGGAGAGACCCACATGGCACAGAACAAAGAGCAGCTTCCCGCCAACAGCCAGTGAGGAACTGAGGCCCTCAGTCCTGCAACAGCAAGGAACTGAATGCTGCAACAACCACATGAGCTTGGAAGAAGCAAATCCTTCCCCGATCAGGCCTTCAGATGAGACCTCTGCCTGGCCAATGCTTTGATTGCAGCCTCCTGACATCCCAAGTAGAGGACCCAGTGAATCTGCACACAGGCTCTGACCTGCAGAATCTATGAGATAATAAACGTGTGTTGTTTCTGGTTGCTCCGTTTGTGGTCATTGGTTACACAGCAATATCCAACTGATACAGATTTGGGACCAAAAGTCACATTGCTAGAGAGTCATGTTGCTATCGAGTGGAACAGAGATCGTGTCCCTCAATCAGGACAAACATATTTACAGATAAATACTCTCAGAAAAACCATATCACCCACTCCCGCAAAATATAGTCATGCTCATACAGGCACAAAGATTCACACAGACACATCACAAATACCCGGTCTTGTTGACAACCACACACAGGTATCTACAACTAACCACCTCTCTATAGACCCTACACCACTATTACACACACAGACTGCCACGAAAGCATACCATCCCAGACAGACACACACAGGTATACACGCAGATGCACTTAGATACAAGTCACCCATCCACGCACCCCAGGTTGCACAAATACACCGCATACACCGTTCCATAGTCACTTCCGTGTATGTTGGACACAACCCTGTGGGGTCACGAGAGTGTGGCGTCACTCAGACTCTCTCACAAAAACACCGAGAACCTCATGGCTGCAGATACACCTGACTCCAGGACGCCACCTTCCCGGGTGGGCCCTGCTCTCTGGGGCACAGGTGGTGGGGAGGAAGTGGGCGGGGCAGACCTCTGCCTGGAGGCCCCTCGGATCCTGCTGGTGCTGGGTCCTATCGGCTGTCCCTCTACGGGGGTGTAATTGATGTCTCTCTGGCCAGGGCCCCGGGCACCCCCTCCTGAGCATCCCAGGTCCCCACCCACCATGCGTTGCTAACGTCTCTGTCTTGGTGGAAGAGACGGGTCCCCGGGTGGACGGTGTCTGGGAAGCCCCTCTACGTTCATGGTGCCTCTCCGACCGGGCAGTTGTGCTGTGGATGTGGCCGGTCCCGGGGGTGGGACTCGGGGCTGGCAGGGGCACTGCTGCAGGCCCTGTGGTTATTGCCTGGTGGCCTGAGGCCCATCCCGCGGGCCCCACACCCCGGTGTGAAGACAGGAGAGAGCGGCGTTCTGGGACCGGAGGAGGGGCACAGATCAGAGGTCGTGAGGGGCTGGGTGGGCTTGGGTGTATGTTAACACCAAACAGGAGAAAAAAAGAAAAAAATATCTGAGGCTGATGTGCATTTTCAACTCCCCCCTCCCCCGGAAGGTCACAGTGATCAAATGTGAGGGACAGGACGCGCAGGTCTGGCTGGGGACACCCCAGGGAAAGAGATGGAGATGGGGAAACGCAGCCTCCTCGGATCCCGGCGGGAACAAGCAGCTCCTCTTGCCAGCTCCCCGTCCTGTTTTCCCATCTGCAGGACAAGGGGGGCCACCTCCAGCTCTTGGTTTGGGGGGGCGGGTACAGACAGAACAGGAGGGTGGAAAGAGAGCGGGGGAGGAAGAAGAACCCCAGCCCTGCCTCGGGATGGGCAGGGGCAGCGGAGAGGGGGTGGCCTCGGTTTCCCCAGCCGAGGTGTCAGAGGAAGGATGAGAGAAGAGGAGGAGGCCGAGGAGGGTGTCGGTGTTGGGGGAGGCAGCGGGGGCCGGGGCCAGTGGGGGTGGGCGGCGGGCAGGTGGGCGTTCCGGGCTCACATGAGGGTGCATTTGCCCTTGACGCGGTCTGTCCTCTTCTGCTTCCCGGAGCGCTTGCCGTCGATGTTGAGGCTCATGTTCCGGCGGGTCTCCAGCGTCAGTAGCTCCTGGAAGAGTTCCTTGACGTTGTAGTTCATCTTGGCCGAGGTCTCCATGAAGGCGCACTTCCACTCCTGGGCCACCGCCTGCGCCTCGCGCGTGTCCACCTCCCGCTGCGTCTCGTCGCACTTGTTGCCCACGAGCATCACGGGGATGTCCTCCACGCTGCCCTTGATCTGCACGATGAGCTTGTAGATGGGCCCCAGCTCCTCCAGCGACTGCTTGCTGGTGACCGAGAACACCAGGATGAAGGCGTGGCCCTTGGAGATGGACAAGCGCTGCATGGCCGGGAACTGGTGGCTGCCGGTGGTGTCTGTGATCTGCAGCGTGCACACGCTCTTGTCGCAGCTGATCACCTGCCGGTAGGTGTCCTCGATGGTGGGGATGTACGTGTCGCGGAACGTGCCCTTCACGAAGCGCAGCACCAGTGAGCTCTTGCCCACGCCGCCCGCCCCGAACACCACCACGCGGTAGTCATTGCTCTGTTCGGGCATCTTCCCCGCGGCGGGTGGGGGGCCAGGCCTGGGAGGGTCTGGTGCCGGCTGCAAGAACCCCAGACCGAGCCTGTGCGGAGAGGAGGGTCAGACGTCAAAGGCCACCCAGGCTGGAGGGGACAGCCCCAAGCCCTAGGGAGAGAGGCGGACAGGGCGGCTTCTCAGAGGAGGTGGCTGCTGTGCCTCCTGCCTCCGGAAAAGGCCCATCTGCTTGCCGTGGCTGACTTTGCAGTTCTGTCCCGCAGGCGGGCGCACAGCCAACACCCTTTGCTTACTCCTCCCTAACCAAATCTGGGGCCTGAGCTTCCCCGGGGGGCGCTGAGCTAGGAGAGGCGTGAGAGATGCCGGGATGCCCACGAAACTCCTTCCCCTGGTGCGGGTGTCCCTTCCAGGCTGTGCCGGCTTCCTCCTCTCTTCCCAGCGTGGCAGGGGCCCCTGAAAGCTAGCAGGTCTGGCTTCCGCCTCTCGCTGCACACCTGCCTGACTCTGAGGCCTTGCTGAGCCATTGTGCCACCCTGAGCCTGTTTGGTGGATCAAATGGTGCCCGTCTCCAACAACCATGGGTCCCCTGCTCCTCCCCCACCCCCGAGATGGCTAACCCTCATGGAAAACGCACATGGTGCAGTGTTTAAGATGCATGTGTCAGGGCTGCAGCCCTAGGTATGATGAATCAGTCGGCCAGGGCAACAGCCCTGGGAACTTGAACTTTATTTTATTCTTCTTATTTATTTATTTATTTATTTATTTATTTATTTTTTTTTTTTTTTTTTTTTTTTTTTTTTTTTTTTTTTTTTTTTTTTGAGACGGAGTCTTGCTCTGTCGCCCAGGCTGGAGTGCAGTGGCGCAATCTCGGCTCACTGCAAGCTCCGCCTCCCGGGTTCACGCCATTCTCCTGCCTCAGCCTCCCGAGTAGCTGGGACTACAGGCGCCCGCCGCTGCGCCCGGCTAATTTTTTCTATTTTTAGTAGAGACGGGGTTTCACCATGGTCTCGATCTCCTGACCTTGTGATCCACCCGCCTCGGCCTCCCAAAGTGCTGGGATTACAGGCGTGAGCCACCGCGCCCGGCCTATTTATTTATTTTTAGACAGAGTTTCGCTCTTGCTGCCCAGGCTGGAGTGCAGTGGCGCAATCTCGGCTCACCGCAACTTCCGCCTCCCGGGTTCAAGCTATTCTCCTGCCTCAGCTTCCCAAGCAGCTGGGACTACAGGCATGCGCCACCACGCCTGGCTAATTCTATATTTTTAGTAGAGACGGGGTTTCTCCATGTTGGTCAGGCAGGTCTCGAACTCCTGACCTCAGGTGATCTGCCCACCTCGGCCTCCCAAAGTGCTGAGGTTACAGGCGTGAGCTACCGCACCTGGCTTTCTTCTTATTTTTTTTTAAGACCAAGTCTCCTTCTGTTGCCCAGGCTGGAGTTCAGTGGCGCAATCTCGGCTCACCGCAACTTCCGCCTCCCGGGTTCAAGCAATTCTCCTGCCTCAGCCTCCAGAGTAACTGGGACTACAGGCACGCACCACCACACCCGGCTAATTTTTGTATTTTTAGTAGAGACGGGGTTTCGCCATGTTGGCCAGGCTGGTCTTGAACTCCTGACCTCAGGTGATCCTCCCGCCTCAGCCTCCCAAAGTGCTGGGATTCCAGGCGTGAGCCACCGCGTCCAGCTGGAACTTGTATTTTAAGGCTGCTCTCCTCACCTCCCATAAATGGGATCCTGAGGCTGGGAGTCTGAGAACCACAATTTGCAAATCAGGGCACCAATTTCCAATCGCCACCCCGGGAGGCAGGGTCTTGCAGCCCAGGTGGGATACAAACATACACAACCAGAAGCTGAATGGGAAAATCCCCGCTCCCTAAATTATAAAATCAAACTATGGCCTGGCATGCCCTAGGCCTTCCCGTTCAGGTCTGATGGATCCTTAGGAATAGCGTTTCCTGGGAGGGGGTCCTTTTGGCCCCTCTCTTCTCTCTTGGGCTCAGAGAGGTCCAGCAGCCTGAGGAGGTCACACAGCACAGTGGATCCTGAAAGGATGGAGGTGGGGAGAGAACCCTGGGGGAAGGGCAGGTGGCTTATCTCCAGAATTTATGTCCTCCCCTCCCCTTCCTCCTTCCAGTCTCTGGGATGGGGATGGGGAGTCCCCCAGCAAGGCGGTCTACAGTGGGAGAGAAGGAGGCACCAGTTCCTACTTGCTGTTGCACTTGGAGTGGGGGTGTGTTTATGGGGAGGGTCCAGAAGTTCCCCGGGAGCCAGTGGTTTGAACCTAAACAGGCACATTCAAGTCCCCAAGCCTCCGTTCTCGCTTCTGTGAAATGCGAGCCACTGTTGGGACAAGTAAGGTGACAAGGTGGAGAAAGGTCCCAGGCAGTGCCCCGTCCAGCAGAGACTCCGATCACCACAGTGATCACAATCACAAGGGCTCGGGGCCGGGAGGCAGAGCACTTGGCCGTGCCAGTTGGTTGCAAAGGCACCTTCTGGCTTATCAAGGGTAACAGATTTGCCAGAAAAAGAAAACAGGATGATGAAAGCGCCAGCTGACACAGTCCCCAGTTGTGATGAGCCAGGCAAACTTCTGGGCGCCTCGGCAATGCCAACTCATGTGATTGGCTGCCGGGTGTGTGGACCACATGCATAGTAATTCTGGACATTCGGAGGAGGCTGGGGGTGCTGGTGGTTGGGGGGAAGCGGCCTGCGCTGCAGACCCTGCCCTTTCCTGGGTGGGCGCCCTGAGAGGCAGGCACGCTGCTGTGCAGAACGATGCCACCAAGATGGGCCTGGGGTCCTAACAGCTGTGGGTTCTGTGGACCCAGACCCAGCCTTTGCCTTGCTGTGGGCGCTGAAGCTCCAGTCCCCATCAGCAGCACTGTCCTCCCCGAGTAGCCCCGCTGGGTCTGGAATCCCTGACTAGGAAGGCGCTTGCACTCAAGAGCCCTGAAGCCCACGAAGCCCACACGGCTTCCCACCTCCACCTCCTGGGGGATGCGGGTGGAGGGAGGGGGTCGTGGGCACTGAGGCGGGAGCAGGAGGGGCTGGCTCAAGGTCACAGAGCGGGGGGGGGGGTGGAGGCGCATAGCTGGGCTGGAAGCCCACCCTACTTGGCTACACTCCCGGGGTTTCCCGCCTGTGCCGGGCAGCCCACCCCCGGACAGCCAGGCAGGGCCAATGTACCCCAGCCCTGGGTCCCTGAAGCCCGGCTCCTGGCCGGACACGGCATGGTTGGTGGGGGCGGGGGTGTCAAAGCAAGCTCAGGGTCAGGAAAGCAGAGAGAGCCGCGACCCAGGGGTCTAGCAGGGGTCACGCCTGACCAAGGGTGGGGCGGGGGTCTGACCCAGGGCCGCCTGACCGGTGAGGGGTCTGATGGAGAGAGGGTCTGCTCTAGGGGGCCGAGGGCGCAGAGGCACAGTGCGGGGCCAGCCCAGGGGCGCCCCTTGACTCAGGAGGACCTCAGTGGTGGAGAGGAGGAGCCCACCCCGGGAAGGGGCGCGGAGGGAGGGGCTTGGCTGGGCAGCGGGGCGGAGGGCGAAGTGGGCAGCTGCAGGAGGGAGGAGGCCCTGCCCGAGGGGACCAATGCGGAGAGGGGCGGCGGGGTGGGCCTCGGTGGGGCGGGCCCGGCAGGGGGGCGCCCTCCGGGTGGGGGAGGGGAGGCGGCCGGGAGCTGTCCAAGGTGAGCCGCGGAGGGGCCGGCCGGGCTGGCGGGATGGGACCGGGGGCGCCCGGCCAGGGGCCCTGGAGCCAGGCGGGGAAGGGCCCGGCCCCGAGGCCCGGGAGGGTGGGGCCGGGACAAAGGAGGGACGCGCGGCGGGGAGGACGGCCGGCGGGGGGCTGCGCAGGGACCCCCGCCCCGCCCCGGGCCGCCTACCTGGGCCCGCTGGTCCCTGCGGCGCCGCGGCCGCTGCTCCTGCCCGCTCCGGTGTCCGCTGGCGCCGCCGCCCCCCGCCCGCCCGAGCCGCCGCAGTCGCGCCCGCGCCGTCCCC
>NW_020257918.1:7997-20880 GCF_003255815.1 Theropithecus gelada
CCGGCCCCGCGCTCCGCCCCGCCCCGCCCCGCCCCGGGGACCCGCGCCCACGGGGCCCGCGCGCCGCCTGGCCAAGGTCACCGCCGGCCCACGAGGGACCCCGGACCGCGACCCCCCACGGCACCCCTGCCCGCGCCCGCGGTGGGGGAGGTCGCCAGGATCCGGGACCCCCGCCTTGCCACGTGGCCACCTGCGCGCGCCCTCCCTCGGGTTGGGAGCGTGGGGCCGCTTCCCGGGAAACCCCGAGTGGGGGCCAGGAGCCCGGCTCGGGAGGAGCAGAGTCCAGCCGGGGGTGGGGGGCTTTGGCAGAAATGCGGATAAAGGGGGTGCAGAATGGGGCCCCTGAGGCCGGCAGGGGCCCGGTCACACGCAGGGCAGGGAACCAGAGGGGTGCGTTGTGAAATGAGTACGTCGATAACCAACACTCAATGAACAGGTTTAGAAGCGGGCAGAGGTGGGAGGGTTCAGGTCAGTGGGGTGCACCTGGAGGCCCACCCATCCCAGGGGCCTGGGCAGGGGCGGGGATGGGGGTAGAAGTGGACTTAGCGCTCAGTAGGGCTGGTTTTGTGGATTGGGAGGCAGCCCATGGCGGTCGGGCTAGGGAGGTGGGGGATGAGCAAAGGGGGCTGGTGCTACTCTGCAAAGAATGGGTTTGCGGTTTTGGGTTAGGAAAATGTTTGTGTTCCCCCAACAGGAGGCGTCTTAGGGGAGCACTGGCTTTCCTGATGGCGTCTGTGTATCCACAAGAGACCGTGACTCCTCCTCCATTCTGGAGACCTGGAGGCTGAGGTTCCTTTTGGCCTCATCGGGCAGATCCCAGAGGAGACTGGACTTTGGGGTCCAGTGACCAGGTCAGAAGGTGCACTCACGGGTGAGTGTGAGTGTGAGACAGTCCCAAGGCCGCAAGGCTGTTAGAGGAAGGCGCCCCTTGGTGGACAGGCCAACTCTCGGACCCACAGGGGACTCTCCCGAGTCAGAGTGGTCAGTGGGTGAGAGGCTGGTCTGGAAGGTGGTGAGCTCCCCGTCACCAGGCCTGTGAGCAGGTGCTGCAGCCCCGGGAAGCCCTCGGCACTCAGCTCCTGGGTTCTCCATGGCCACCATTTCCATGGCCCTGGATGAGGTGGGCCCTTCTGCCTCTGCAGAGACTTGGCACTGTCCCCAAGACCACTCAGTCCCCTCTCCTGTTGCCACTGAGGCCGGGGCACTGAGGTTCCTATGACTTTGGTACTCTGCTTCTCCCTGACTTGACCCCACTCTCCCTCCTGGCCTCTAGACCCCCGCTCTGCAGCCCTCCTACTCTGCCACTCAACGCTCCAACTGGGACATGGGCCTCCCCTGCTCTAATGCCACCCATGGCTCCCTTCTCCCAGGTCAAGGTCCAGCTTCTCAGCCTGGCATCCATGGCCTGGCCTGAGTGCTCCTGGTGTGCACCTCCCTCCTGTCCTGACCCCAGCCCTGTGGGAGCACCTCAGAGCATGGCCCGGCCCCTGACCCTCATCTGGGGGTACACTCAGCAGGAGATGGAGACAGCCCCGAGGCAGACAAATCCCAGCTTCTGCTCTACATGGCTGCCTGCAGGGAAGTGCCTTCTCCAAGCCTCGGTTCCCCCATCTGTCAGTGACGTCATTGTTGCCCGCCTGTAGGGTTGCTGGGAACACACGGGCAGGGTGCCCACCTACACGGGGCTGCTGGGCACCCAAGCACTCAGACCGCAGCCCTGCCCCTTCCCAGTCTGCCTGCCTGCCTTCGTCTCCTGAGTGACCCGCCAGCGTGGGGCAGGGCATCGGGCTGGCTCCCTGGCTCCTCCGGGCACCAGCTCAGGCTGGGGCAGGCTGACTCATAGGTAGGAGAGTGGGCAGGGCAGTAACTCCACGCTGCGGCTGCTATTTATAGCTCCCAGGCCAGGCTGTGGGCCGAGTGAGCTGGCGAGGCCAGGCCCTGTTCCCCTCCTCACTGTCCCTGGGGAACAGAGGCTCCACCCCTGACCCGAGCACCCAAACTAGGACAGCAGGAGCCTCTCCCCCATGGCGGGCCAGGGAGCAGAGAGCTCGTCCTGGCCTTTGTGAGTGGCGGTGGGTGGGCGCCCCAGCTCTCCCTCTCCTTGGAAAGGTCCATGATCCAAATCTCAGGGGCCAGGGCACTTGCACACTGGGGCGCTGAGCAAGCCGGGACTGGCACTGGAGTTTCCTGGGTTCCCTGCTGCCTCTCCTACCCGAGTCCCTGTTTGGAGAGTCCCTGGGTGTCCTGAGAGGCACAGAGGTGGGCGAGGAGGACTGAGACCGGCTGCATCTTTGCCAAGGAGAAAAGGACCCGTCAACCTCTCCAGCTCCCGGGCTGGGCGGGATCCACAGGCGTCCACGCTGAGTCCCCAGGGTGAAACCGGGGGAGTCTGCATGGATCCCGCAAACACAGAGTGCCAGTGTAGTGGGTGCTGGGCCCTCAGCCGTCTGTACGAGGCCACTGTCCCTGCTCCCGTCTGGAAACTGCTGTTCAGAGAACGGAAGCGGCTCGCCCATGGTGGCCCAGTGGGGAAGAGGCCCGTCCAGATCCATCAGGCTCTGAAGCCACAGCCCAGCCTTCTGGGGATGGACGGCCACCCCCTTGTGATCCTCTTGCCTTGTCCCTGGCTATCTGGAGTCCTGTCCCGGGGACAGTGGGCCTGTCCTGCCTTACAGATCTCCTTTCAACAGAATAGCAAGGGATGGCGTTCATCTGAAACGTCCAGCTCCTCAGCCGGCCCTGCAGCGCCACGGCCCCTCTCCTCACCCTGCTGCCCTGGCCAGGGCCGCACGGGCCTCACTGAGCCCCAGCTAGCCATTGGAGAGGAGGGCAGTAGGGTCCGGTCCTCGGCTCTCTTCAGTGGTCTCTGGACCATGTGGGCAAAGCTGAGTTTGCACATCCTGGCCTCAGGGGGAAGAGTCCCTGGAGGCTCAGCCACACAGTTGCTTTTCAAGTTTAGCATCTGTCAATCAATCAATCTATCTATCACCTATCTATCTATCATCTATCAATCATTGATCTGTCATCTATCAATCAATTAATCATCTATCATCTAACTATAATCTACAAATCATCTATCACCTATCAATAATCAATCATCTACCTATCATCTATCATCTATTAATCATTTACCTATTGTCTATCAATCTTCTGTCATCTATTAATCATTATCTATCAATTATCTATCTATCTATCTATCTATCTATCTACATCTATCGAGACAGGGTCTCACTCTGTCACCCAGGCTGGAGTGCAGTGGTGAGGTCACAGCTCACCGCAGCCTTGACCTTCTGGACTCAAGCAATCCTTCCTCCTCAACCTCCTGAGTAGCTGGGACTACAGGTACACACCACCAGGCCCAGCTAATTTTTAAAAATGTTTCTGGGCTGGGCACGATGGCTCATGCCTGTAATCCCTGCACTTTGGGAGGCTGAGGTGGGCAGATCACTTGAGGTCAGGAGTTCAAGACCAGCCTGGCCAACATGGTGAAACCCCTTCTCTACTAAAAATATAAAAAGTTAGCCAAACGTGGTGGCAGGCGCCTGTAATCCCAGCTACTCAGGAGGCTGAGGCAGGAGAATCACTTGAACCTGGGAGGCGGAGGTTGCAGTGAGCTGAGATCACACCACTGTACTCCAGCCTGGGCAACAGAGCAAGACTCTATCTTAAAAGAAAAAAAGAAAAAAAGTTCTGGGCTGGACGCAGTGGCTCACGCCTATAATCCCAGTACTTTGAGAGGCTGATCAAGAGGTCAGCACTTTGGGGTGGGCTGATCACGAGGTCAGGAGTTCGAGACCAGCCTGACCAACATGGTGAAACTCCATCTCTACTAAAAATACAAAAATTAGCCGGGCATGGTGGTAGGCACCTGTAAACCCAGCTATTCAGGAGGCTGAGGCAGGAGAATCGCTTGAACCTGGGAGGCAGAGGTTGCAGTGAGCTGAGACCGTGCCATTGTACTCCAGCCCGGGTGACAGAGCAAAACTCAAAAAAAAAAAAAAAAAAATCTGTAGAGATAGGGTCTTACTATATTGTCGAGGTTGGTGGCATCAATATTTTAAGATACAACAAAGACCATTTGTCAAAAACCAGTTTGCCTTCAAAGATGAACGGGCTGGCATCCCCAAGTCCCCCACCCCCCTTTTTTTTTTTTTTTTTTTTTCTTGTCGGCATCTGCAGAGCTGCTCACCGCTGCTCCCCCAGCCCCCACGCCACGCCTCACCCTGCCTGGCTCCTAGAGTCAGCACTGGGTTCCTCTCTAACATCTGAGTGCTATGGGTTTTTGTTTTTGTTTTTGTTTTTTAGACAGAGTCTCACTCTGTCACCCAGACTGGAGTGCAGTAGTGTGATCTCGGCTCACTGCAACCTCTATCTCCTAGGTTCAAGCAACTCCCCTGCCTCAGCCTCCCTAGTAGCTGGGATTACAGGTACCCACCGCCACACCAGGCTAATTTTTATACTTTTAGTAGAGATGGGGTTTCACCATGTTGCCCAGGCTGGTCTGGAACTCCTGACCTCAGGTGATCCGTCCGCCTCGGCCTCCCAAAGAGCTGGGATTACAGGTGTGAGCCACCGTGCCTGGCTGGGGTGCCGTTTCATCACCACCTCTAAGGAGTGGGGTTACTGAGTCTTTAGCATTGGCAGGATAAGCTCCGGTAATACCTGGGTCTTCTTAGAGAGAAGCAGCCACTCTGGTCATCAGAGAAAAAAGGCTGAGAACTACAGAGAGGCCCCAGGACCTTTGCACATGCTGCTCCCTCAGCCAGACGCACTCTCTCTCCCCCATCTCCTCCTCACTCACTTCCTCCAGTCCCCTGCATGTCACCCCAGAGACCGCTCCTGACCATGGAGCTAAAATCATCTCCTTTTGCCGTCTCTCACCATGTCCTGATTCTTTTCAGGGCATTTATTGCTACCTGGTACCGCCTGACATGCTGGCGTCGGCTCCTTCTCCAGAATGTGAGCCGCCTTAGTTCTGGGGCACTGGTTCCCACCCGGGGGGTGATTCGGTCCCAAGGGGAGACTGGGCACTAGATGGGAACATCTGTGGTTCTCACAACTGCAGGTGCTCCTGGCATGGAGTGGTTGGAGGCCAGGGATGCTGCTCAGCACCCTGCAGTGCCCAGGACAATCCCATCCCAGAGAACCATCTGGCCCCTGGGTCCACAGTGCCCAGGGGGAGAGACCCTGGAGGGGTCGATGGTCTCAAACTTTGCCCACCCCAGCATGGCCAGCGTTGCCTGGGAACTTGGTGGAATGCAAATTCTCAGGCCCCACTCCAAAGCCCAGCTGCAGCTCAGCTTCCCACAAGGCACAGGATGGCCCCACATGTCCACAAAGCCGAGGCACAGAAGCCTGTCCTGGGGGCCAGCTCATCTAGCCTGAGTCTGGCTGGACCTCCACTAGCTCAGACAGAAGCCCAGCCAGCCCGCTCACCTCTTCATGGAGAAGCCCGACACAGCGCTGGCCACTCCCTCCCCTCTGTGTGCAGCTCCCAGGCTCTGAAGCACTCACCTGTCTAACCCGATTCTCACCCTACAAGACCGCAATCCGCCATCACTTCCACCCTCAGCCAGGACACGGAGGCCAGCTGTGTCACTGCCCCGAGGGGCTGCAGGTGCGTGGCCGCAGAGGCCTGAGGGGTGGCAGGGACAGAGGTGGGGGCACCTTCCCACTCCAGCCCCATCTGGCCTCAGCACCCGACAGCCGGGAGAAGAGTTCTGGGGTCTTCCAGACAAGCGCCCACGTCCTGCAGCAGCCCCTCCCTCGAAAGGCAGATGTCTCCTCTACTTTCGGGAGCCTCCGCCTCCTTCCCACCTGCAGGTGGACCCTGGAAAGGCTGGGGCAGCCTCCGAGCATCGAGGTGAAGGCTGAGGAGTCTTTATTGGTGACAGGCTGCTCACCAGCTCTGTCCCAAAAGCAGACACAGCTCAAGGCACAAGCTGGGTGCAGGCTGGCAGCTGGAACAGGTGGGATACAGCCCCCTCTCTTCCCAGTGGGGCAGAGGGTCCGGAGCTGCTGGCCAGGACGGTCTGATGGTGCCATGGGCTGGGAGACACCGTCCCATCCACTGCCGACCTCCCCGTCCCGCCCCAAGCTAATAACTTGTGCAACAGAAATACAAACAACAGACACTGTGGGGCCGACAGGCTGTTATTACGGCTGACTCAACCCCGCAGGCCTGGGTGCCGCTTCGTCATTTTCTCCTTTTGTCTCTGGATCCAGGTGGGGAAATCCGGCGATGCCATCCAGCTGTCTGTGCTGAGAACCCCACAAGGGGCTTCCTTCCCCCTGGAGCCCGCCCCTGCGCCCAGCGGGGACCCCGAGCCCAAGTCCCAAGTCAATTCTCCAGCTTGCAGAGCTGAGTGATGCCCCCACCCCCGCCCACCCTCTCTGTCCCAACAGAAAAACCTGGGCCCACCTGGGGTCTAGGCAAGGCTGCTGGGTCTGTTTCCGGCAGGGCAGTGGCTGGGCCTGACCTGGGTCCCTCCCGTCTGTGACCTGCCTAGTCATAGACAAGAGAAGCCCCCGGCCAGGCATGGGCCTAGGGGCGGCCGTGACCCAGCCAGGAGTGTTGTATTCGGGCGAAGGTGGCACTGGGTGCTCTGTGCTTGGAGTTCTGGTTTTTCGTGTGTGTATTTTTGAGACCGAGCCTTGCTCCTGTCGCCCAGGCTGGAGTGCATTAGGGCGATCTCGGCTCACTGCAACCTCTGCCTCCCGGGTTCAAGCGATTCTCCTGCCTCAGCCTCCCGAGTTGCTGGGATTACAGGAGCCCGTCACAACACCCAGCTAATTTTTGTGTTTTTAGTAGAGATGGGGTTTCGCCATGTTGGTCAGGCTGGTCTCCAACTTGTGGGCTCAACTGATCTGCCCGCCTCAGCCTCCCAAAGTGCTGGGATTACAGGAGTGAGCCACTGTGCCCGGCCGGAGCTTCGTTTTTTAAACAGGAAACTGTCTGTGTTATCCAGGAACGATCTGTCCAAGCTATTCCTGGTCTCTCACAGCACATGAAACTGTTGGCAGGTGTCCCCTCTCCTCCCCGTGTCTCTCTTGTGAACGGGAGGTCTACACAGCCCACCATCACCTGCCCTGGGTCTTCCTATGAGTTGGGCTGGGTGTCTCCCCCTGTGGACATTGGGACCAAACCATTCTCTGGGGTGGGGCCGTCCTGGACACTGCAGGGTGCTGAACAGCATCCCTGGCCTCCACCCACTCCATGCCAGGAGTACCCCCAGTCAAGACAACCACAGATGTCCCCAGACAAGGCCCAGTGTCTCCTGGGGGCAGAAGATCCCCGGCTGGGAGTCACAGTCAGTAAAAGAGACCCACAAAGAGGAGGACCCTTGGCTTCTGCAGGTCACATGACACTTCTGTGACTCAAAGTTGTGTAGAGATGGAGGCGGCCGTGTGCAGCCAGAGCTGGCCGGCTCTGCAGTGCTGTGACGTCGTTCTGAGGCAGGAGTGGTCTGCGGCTGCAGGCAGTGAGGAACCCAGGCTTCCTCAAGCAGTGGCTCCTGGCACTGGATGACAGTGTGTCTGTCGGCAGAGCCAGAGGAGACAGAGTCGCTGGGCTGCCTCACAGGAGCCCGGACCCGGCCGCCGTCAGCCAAGGGACCTTGGGAGTGAGCCCTGTGCCTCTGGACTCTGTAGGACGGACAGGATGACCACGCCACATCTTTACCCCAACATGGACATATGCTGGGTTCCTCCTCAAAAGCGGGTAAAGCCGCCAGGCGCGCTGGCTCACGCCTGTAATCCCAGCACTGTGGGAGGCCGAGGAGGGTGGATCACCTGAGGTCAGGAGTTCGAGACCAGCCTGACCAACATGGTGAAACCCCATCTCTACTAAAAATACAAAAATTGGCCGGGCGCGGTGGCTCAAGCCTGTAATCCCAGCACTTTGGGAGGCCGAGACGGGCGGATCACGAGGTCAGGAGATCGAGACCATCCTGGCTAATACGGTGAAACCCCGTCTCTACTAAAAATACAAAAAACTAGCCGGGCGAGGTGGCGGGCGCCTGTAGTCCCAGCTACTCGGGAGGCTGAGGCAGGAGAATGGCGTAAACCCGGGAAGCGGAGCTTGCAGTGAGCTCAGATCCGGCCACTGCATTCCAGCCTGGGTGACAGAGCGAGACTCCGTCTCAAAAAAAAAAAAAAAATACAAAAATACAAAAATTAGCTGGGCGTGGTGCCGGACGCCTATGGTCCCTGCTACTCTGGAGGCTGAGGCAGGAGAATCACTTGAACCCAGGAGGCGGAGGTTGCAGTGAGCCGAGATCGCGCCACTGCACTCCAGCCTGGGCGACAGAGCGAAACTGTCTCAAAAAAAAAAAGTGGGCCGGGCGTGGTGGTTCATGCCTGTAATCCCAGCACTTTGGGATGCCGAGGTGGGCGGATCACGAGCTCAGGAGTTCGAGACAAGCCTGGCCACCATGGTGAACCCTGTCTCTACTAAAAATACAAAAATTAGCTGGCCATGGTGGCGGGCACCTGTAATCCCAACTACTTGAGAGGCTGAGGCAGGAGAATCGTTTGAACCCGGGAGGTTGAAGTTGCAGTGACCCAAGATCGTGCCATTGCACTCCAGCCTGCGTGACAGGGCAAGGCTCTATCTCAAAAACAAACAAACAAACAAAGTGGTGAAAGCTGACCAAAAGTGGCTCAAGAGATACCCTGCTGCCTTAGGGTCCTGCCGGCCCCAGGAAAGCTCCTTTTGTGCTCCCAAGACTCTGGGACGGAGAGGTCTGGAGGCCACAGCCTGCTCGCCCCTGCCCCGCCTGTGTCCTGCTTTCTGGCTGCTGCCTCTGGTCTGCTGCGGTTAGAGGAGCAGAGCCGGCCCTGAGCTCCCACCCTCGGGAGGACAGATGTGGCTGATGGCACAGCGCTGGTGGGGGACAACGTGGTCTCGGAGGCTCCTCTGGAGGAAAGGGGAAGAAGCTGCCTGGGACCCTTTGTGGGGGCCGGTGGCTGGGCCTGCAGGGGTCGACAGCTGGGGTCCCTCAGGCCACCCTGGGGAGCTGATGGCTGGTGAAGGGCAGGGCCCCACTTTGTGCTTCCAGCTGTGATGGGTGAAGGTGGATGGGGACCCCCGGAGCAGGTGGTGCTCTGCCCCATGTGGGTTCCTGCTGGATTTGGGGGACAGGGACCCTGAGCCTTCCCATGTGGGGGGCCTGGATGTCCCTATCCCCTGGCAGTCGTGAAACTCAAGCCACATTCCCCACCAGTGCAGGGACCCAGCGGCTTCACAAGCCACCCACCCGCGGTAAAGGACAAATGGCCCAGGCGGGGTGAAGTGGGGGGAGGGAGGGGCAGAACCACACAGGGTTCAGGACACTGCGAAACTCCTACACCCCTGGGGCCAGGGCCAGGCTGCACGGGGTTCAGAGATGGGTCCCCAGTAAGAGGTTCAGACTTCCAACAGCAATGGGGTAGGGACCCCCTGGAGTGGAAGTTGGCGGGGGAGGTCTCAGGAGCGGAGGCTAAACCTCGGGTTACTTACAGACGCCATGGAGTGGAAGTTACTTGCACGGGCCGTGCGACTTTCCTGGCTTCCCGGGGCCCCTGTGACAATGCTCCTGGCAGCCACCGCCCTCTGGAGGTCGTCCCTACCTGTGACTGGCCCCTGGGAGCTGCAGCAGGGCCACTGGCCAGCACGTCCCTCAGAGAAGTCACTGGCTGGCCCTGGAGCTCCCATCTGACTAGAGTGATGGGTTGATGGACAGGAGACCCGCCAGGCCCAAGCCCACAGGCCAGATGGGGGCCTCTCCATGTAGCGCCCCCACAGTCAGTCTTGTGGGCCGGTGTAGGGAGACGTGGCGGCGAGGCAGAGGATGGGACGGGAGAAGGTTACCTGGGGCCTGGCACCCAAAGCTGAGCAGTAAGGGAGGAGGTGAGGACAGCCAGAGGCCCTCGCAGCCCTGATGGGGCCGGAAGCCGCCAAGGCCCAGAGACGGGGGCCGGGGCTCCAGGTAGGAGCGAGGAGGTGGTGAAGCCGGTGGAACCACCCAGCCCGGGCGGGCAGGCCGGGCCCCCTTCCACGGCGCCACAGCGGCTTCGAGCCAGGCAGAGCCAAATCCCCGAGGAGAGAGTCCTTCCCCAGCTCTCACCTCCCCAGACCCGGCAGGGTTGCCTGGACAACGGCTCAGGCCTTCCGGAGGTTGCCACGGAGCCGGGAGCCCAGGGCCGCCCCAGCCCACGCTCGGCTGCTCGTCCTCCGTGCTCCTGCCCTCTCGGGAGCGGTGTCCGGGGGAGCGAATCGCACCACGGGGCCCTGCCCCACCGCCGGTGGGATCCGTCTTCCTCTGGAGACCCCAGTGTGTGCGGCGGAGCTGAGGACTGATCCTCAAGCTGCTTCCTGACCCTGCTTGTGCGTCTCAGGAAACTGTGACACTCACCCAGCCCAGGGGTCCCTGCTCCAGGGGCCACAGCAACAGGGAGAGGAGGAGAGGGCACTCCTGAGGGTACACGGCCCACTTTCGGGGGGCACAGCCTGTGTGGCAGGAGGGACGGAGCCTGGCTGTCCCACCACAGTGACTCCAACCTCTTATAAGCCTCAAGACACTCTCGGGGCTCGGGCGGCGAGACCCTGGCAACAGAGCCGGGCAGAGGACGGGCCTTCAGGACCCCCAGCTGGTTCCAGAGGCACAGGCGGTGCAGCCCCCACGCTGGTGACAGCAGCCAAACGCTCCTGTCTTGCTCCACAGGCTGGGGGTGTGCGGCAGGGAGAGGAGGGTCCTGACTGTTCTCACCTGGACCCAGGCCCCGGCCCTCCCACCTGCAGGTTGCCACACCCCTCGGCCCAAGGTTGACATGGCCACACAGCTTTGATAAAGACTTTTAAGAGAAAGAAGTATTTTAAAAAGTAGCAGTGCTCTGAGACTCGGGGTGTAGGATCGGGGGCACAGCCTGGTTCCGGGAGGCCCCTTGTGCACAGACGGTGGCCCGGGGCCACAGTGCTTGCTCTCAGGGGAGGCAGGGCCAGGGGACGTGGCCTGTGTCCAGCCCGGGGCTCCCGGCGGCAGGGACAATGGCGAGGCTGCTCACCACTTCAGGAAGACCATCCCGGCCAGGACGGCATAGCCCAGCACCAGGAAGAGGACCTTGAGCAGACGGTCACTCTTCTCCTCCAGCTCCTTGGCCAGGATCTCCAGGAAGGTGATGAAGAGGAAGGTGCCGCCTGCCAGGCCCTGCAGCAGCACGGAGGCCACGCTGCCCGGCACGCCCTGGGCGCTCTCAATGCCCAGGCCCAGGCCGATGCCCAGGGGGATCATGGCGCTCACGGTGACTGCCAGCTTGGCTGCGTCCCGCAGGGGCATGGCACTCCGGGCCATGCTGATGCCCAGGGCCACGGCCACCAGCGTCTCGTGGACAGCCACCCCCACGAACAAGCTCACCACTTTCTCCCCTTCCTCCTGCAGGCCCAGGGCCAGGCCCTCGAAGACCGAGTGGGCCGACAGCGCGAAGGCCAGGCTGAGCAGACGCACAGGGCTGGCGCGCGAGAGGCCCTGCACGCTCAGGCTGGGGCCGTGGCCGTGGGGCTCCACGTACAGCGCGTGGCCCCGCGAGCCCCCCATGAAGGGGCTCTCGTACTCCGAGTCGCTGCCCACGTCCGAGCCGGCGTTGAAGGTCTCCAGGTCGATGAAGGACGGCTTCTCCTTGCGGAAGGTCAGGATCAGCTGCTCCAGGAAGACGGTCATGAAGAAGCCCAGCAGGAGGATGGTCTCGGCCAGCGGGTAGTCGGTGCTGATGTGGCCGAGGCTCAGGACCTTCTGGAGCTGCAGCCAGGGACACCCGAGAGAGAGAGAGAGACCCACACTCAGGGGTGGAGGCGACAGGACCGGCCACATGTCACCGTTCAAAACAAAGTCCAGAAATCCCCGATTCACACAGAGGTTAAAACAAGTGGGACAGGAAGGGCTTGCCTGCGATAGATTAACAACAAACAAACGAGCTGGGGGCGGTGGCTCACGGCCGTGATCCCAGCACTCTGGGAGGCCAAGGCGGGCGGATCGCTGGAGCCCAGGAGTTCGAGACCGGCCTGGCCAACATGGGGAAACCCATCTCTGCTAAAAATACAAAAATTAGCCGGGTGTGGTGGCAAGCGCCTGTAATCCCAGCTACTCAGAAGGCTGAGGCAGGAGAATTGCTTGAACCCAGGAGGTGGAGGCTGCAGTGAGCCGAGATGGCGCCACTGCACTCCAGCCAGGCTGACAGAGTGAGACTCCAGCTCAAAATAAATGATAAAGAGCTGCATTGGCCTTGCGTGTTCTGCTGCGAGGCCTCCTCTGTGCTTCCCTGACTGACACGCCCAGGCCCGACTCTCCTCCCGGTCAGGGCTCTCCTAGCGAGGGGAGACTTTGGTGGGAAAAAACTAGACGCAGGTCAGACAGGAGCCGCAGGCCGTCTGCAAGAGGTACACGCTCCTATGGGAGGGACAGCCGCTCACGGGGCGGACACACAGGCATTAGGCTACGCGCCGGGATGAAGTGTCCCGTGAAAGGCAGGCTGTAAACACCCACAACAGCTCCCTGGGACCCGTCAGGACAGGGCCAGGGTTCACAGCCACCCTCCAGAGAGACCTCGAGACCAAAGCAGGGGAAAATCACAACATGCCCGACACTCACAACACCCGCTTCCCTGCTTCCTCCCAGCAGACTTCATTACAACGTGCACGCACACACACAGACGCACATGCGCACGCACACACACATGCACAAACGCGCACAGAGACACACATGCGCACGCGCACACACATGCACAAATGCGCAGCGACGCACATGCGCACGCACACACATGCACAAGCGCACACAGACGCACATGCGCACGCACACACACATGCACAAACGCACACACACAGACGCACATGCACACACACATGCACACA
>NW_020257919.1:0-21000 GCF_003255815.1 Theropithecus gelada
GAAACATCAATACTTTGGAATTTTAGCCAGACAGAAAAAAAAAAAAAACTGCCAAAAGAAACAATGTGGGGAAGCAGGGTCAAAACAACACATTTTATTACCTTTTACTTACTTAACACATGGAGAATATTAAACAAACTATAAATCATATAGTTCTTCAATGACGCAAGAGTATGGGTTACAATTTCATTTTCACCCCCTTTCATTTGCAAAATCGTGTCAAAGCTTACTTTCTACTATCAATAACAAAAAGCACAGAAATAATCAACTAGGATATGGAGAGTCACTAAATAATAAAGTCTTGGCTACTTTATCCTAAAAGAAACTATAATAACCTTTAAAAAATAAGAAATAAATGTCCCATGACAAAGGAATGAAATAAACCATTACACATTGACACAATGAATAATTAGCCATAAAAAGAGCTATAAAGACTCAATAGATACATGAAAACTATGTGTAATAAACAGAAAAGCAAAATACAAAATGGTATGTAATTATGTAAAACATATATGAGACACTGTAAGTTAATATTCCAAAAATTGTGTTTGGATTGAGATTATAAATAACTTTTTTTCATATCTTCTATAAATTAGGATCCTACAGTTTTAACTTTTTGAAGTCAGCTATTCAAATACGTATGTGCGTCTGTGTGTGTATACAATAATAAATATCTCAAATACCTTTTTGTTGTAATAGCTCTGATGGCTGTGTAACTGAGGTCACAGGCTCAACAGGGTGATTTGCAGTGGGAGGTGTTCTTGTTGATGAGGATCCTGATAAAACGGTGGATACTACTGGGCTGGACTTGGGAGGCTGAACATTTTGCATAACAGGACAGGATAAAGAATCTGCAATTGAAGAGAAGAAACTATTTCATCCACAGAGACTTGAAATATATTAATATATATTACTCCATATATTATATATAATGTATAGAATATAATACATAATTATATAACATATAATATATATTACTAACAAAATACAGTTTATCTGAAGTTCTTGTAGAAACTTCAATAGTATCACATTTACCTAGTATATCTTGAAAAGAAGGTGGTACAAATGATTTTTTAAAAACTGAAAAATTACTCATCAAATGTTTTAATAAACTTTAACGACAATTTTCCTAAAATATTTTACAATCTTCCTTACCTTCTTAAAATGAACTCAACTTTTATTTACTAATGATCTCTATGAATACAAATTATTGAACAGATTATTGTACTATGCAATGGTGACTCAGGTAAGGAGAAGAGGAAGAGGTTTTTGACTCTGCAATAATGTGGTCTCTGACACTTCTAGTAATCAGTTCAGATCTCATTTTGCACTGTAAACTGCTACTTCTCATTTGCGGTTTCTAACCAGATGCCTTATTTCACATGTAACTAAGTAAGGGCCTAACCATAACACAAGGTTGAACTTCTGGAATGAAGTGCACACAACTCATTGTGGGTCTTTGTGATAGCTCAAAATACCAAATGTCTCCTAGAAGGCAAAATCGTCCCTGGTTGAGAAATACTGGGTAAGTTATTGAAGATAATCTTCAAGACTATCTAACCGAGAGATAACTGAAAAACCTATGGCAAAAGACTACTGGTGAGCAGTCATGATATGTTGAATAAATTTACATAGTTATACCTGCACATATACATGTGTGTGTCTCTGTATACTGTGTGTGTATATACATAAACAATCTTAGTTCTGGGACTGAAACAAATAGGAACACGGTGACAAAACAAAACGTGCTATATGTCCTAATAGTATAAAAACAACATAAGCACGTATGAGGAACAGGGAAAGAAGGTAGTCTAAATACGCTGATTGCTTCATCATTTTTAGTAGGAAGACAAACTATCATTGTGGAAGATTGAAAACATCATCACAATATTTTACAGTTCCTTTCATCAATATGGAGTCTATTTTACCACCCTCTGAATCAGAACAAACCCTGTGACTGGCTTTAGATCAACAGTATGGGGCAGAAATAAAAGTGTACAAGTCCCAGACCTCAAGTCTCGAGGCGACACTGCAGCTTACACCTTTCCACTCTGAAATGCTGCATGGATCATCATGTAGGGAAGCTGGTATAGTCACATACAGAAAAACCTAGGCACCCCAGTGAAGAGTCTGCACCAACTGCTAAACATGTGAGTGAAGCCATCTTAGAATCTTCTAGTCCCGCAAACCTCCAGCAAAATGAATTCACATGAGTGAATTCAAGAAAAACCTGCAGAACTACCTAGCAAACCCACAGAATCAAGAAAAATAAATCATTGTTATTTTAAACCAGCAATAGATAACTGATATTATCACTAAAACTGCCAACATAAAACAGTGATTAAGAATATTTAACAGTATCCAAGTAAAAACTGAGAAAGATATAATTATCTAAAATTAGGGTCAGGCATGGTTGCTCATACCTATAATTCCAGCACTTTAGGAGGTCAAGGTGGGCAGACTGCTTGAGCCCAGGAGTTTAAGACCAGCCTGGGCAACAAGGCAAAACCCCATCTCCACTGAAAAATTGATCTGTGGTCCTCAGCTACTGGTGAGGCTGAGGTGGGAGCACAGCTTGAGCCCAGGAGAAGGTTGCAGTGAGCCAAGATCATGCCACTGCACTCCAGCCTGGGTGAAAGCGGGAGATCCTGTCTCAAAAACATACAATGAAATCATATCAGGTGTATGTGTATGTACGTATATGTATTGATACACATGTGTATATATATAAAGCATAATAAAATACCCATGAACTCAGCATCCAATTTTGAAAATAAAACATTTTCAATACTGTTGAAGCTCTAATATGCTCCTCACAGAAGGCACTCCCCTGCCGGCTCCTGAGTCATGTTTATTATCCTTTTGCTTTTGTTTTCAAATAGTTTACCACACATATAAGTATTCCAAGGCATTATTTTTGCTCATTTTGTAAACTTTATAACAATAACATACTGCAGGTATTCTTCCGTATTTCCTGTGCTACATTCCTGGGATCAGTCATGTTAATGAGTGCAGCTCTACTTCATTTTCACTGCTGTTCAGAAGACTGATGGAAGAATATAATTTATTTATTCATTCTGCTATTAATGGACTTTTAGGTTATTTCCAATTTTTTGTTTTCACAAACAGTACAGCTATGAATACTCATGCACTTGTCCCTGGTATAGACATGCAACTTTCCCTAGGGCAGAGCTTCTACACATAGGTGCCACAGCTCAAATATGTGGAGGTGTGCAGGAGGGATATCTAATCCCTCAGCCCTGGGGACAGCTCTGTAGGAAATGAGCCTAGAGAGCAGACTAGTCTCTTTGTCCAGTAGCTCAAACAAAAATCATTTGCCATAAGAGGCATCCATCTAAAACAGGAAGTGGTGTTTTATGGCCCTCATATTCAAAGTGTAGTCTACAGACTATCAACACCTTATGTGGAAGCTTGTTAGAAAGTAGAGTCTTAGGCCAAGTCATAAAAGACCTGGAGAATTAGAACCTACATTTTAAATGAGATCCCAGGTTGTACAGGAGGCATATATGACACATATGAGAAGAACTTCTCTAGAGTATAGAGAAGAGGGATAGCTGTGTTGTGGGGTGTGGTTATTTTCAATCCACTAATGCCAAATTTTCCTAAAACACGAATGAATATATCCTCCTACCAAGAGTGTCTAAGAGTTTCCTGTTATTCCACATCCTCACCATTCCTTGGTATTGTTAGACTTTCTAGTTTTTACCCATCTGTTACTAGGTATAAGATGATATCCCATTCTAGTTTTAATTTGCTTTTCACTGTTTATTAATGAGATTATGTTTTCATTTAATCTTCTGCACAATGCCTATTCAAGTATTTTTCTTTTGGTTGTTGGTCTTTATTAATTTCTATGTAGTACTTGTATATTCTGGGTAAACACTGTAAGTATATACATTTTTTCCCAGTTTGCAGCTTGTTTTTTTCTTTTCTGCATGTTGTGTTTCAATAAAGAAAAGTTTTAAATTAGAAATGAGTCGAGTTTATCATGTTTATCCTTTATGGCTAGCATTATGTGCATTGTGCTTAAAAATTCCTTCCCTACCCCAAGTTTCTAGAGTTAGTTTCCTGTATTTTCTCTGAAAAGTTTTAAAGTTTTGCCTTTTTGCATTTACACATTTACTTCACCTGCAATTAATTTTATACATGGAGACTTTATCCTTCAGATTACAGCTAAGTATTACCTCCTTAGGGAAGACTTCCCTAGGCTTCATGACTAACAGGCTAAATGCACCTAAAGTAATGCTACCAAGTACCATATACGGTTGCTTCATGATGCTTAAATAATAATAGGAATGTTACATTCATTTGTGTTTATTTGGATATTTGCTTCTCTAAGTGAATTGCAAACTTTATGAGGATAGCATTAACTGTTTTTACTCACTATTTTATCTCCCAACACTAGAACAACTTGTGGAACATAGTTAGCTTTCAAGTATTTGTTGGATGAACGGAGACAAGGCCTACCAACATTAAGGACCAGAGAAACATGCCAACCAAGAAGCTGCTCCTTTCACAAAGGGAATTTGACAAAAGAAACAATACATAAAACTGGACTATGCAAAATTCATTGTTGCTCTGTTTAGTTTCTGAGGTGTGATTTCTGAGAGGATATCACGATTCAAGAATAAATATTTTCTTCTTTTGATGATTATGGCAGTTCCTCAGTTAATTTTTTACTTTTACTCCTGGGCTCAAGTGATCCTTCTGCCTCGGCCTCCCAAAGTGCTGGGATTACAGGATGAGCCACCATGCCGGGCCTTTAGTTAGTTCTTAGTAGCTCCTTAGTTCCCTGTTAGTTACTTAGAATTCACTTCTTCATGCATAACACACCTGAGGATTAGGTATGTAGATGGCCTCTGAAAGGAATACTCCTTTATTAATATAATCCTGTAAAAGTAAGCATTATCTTAAGTAATCGTGCAAAAAGTTCTTTACAAACTAGGAGAGATTAAATAAATTCTCATTTAATAGTATCACTATCCACTCAAGTTGTTCAAGCTAGAAATTTTAAGTAATCCTGTATTTTTCTTTTTCCTTCATAAACTATATCAACAAATCCTTGAAGTCATCTCTGTCATCTGTCTTCTGTATAAATGAATCCAGTCCGAGTTATCCTTCACCTAATAATTGTAATAATTCCTTTCTAGCTGGTTTTCCTGTTCTAGGTTCTTCCTTCTCCAGTTATCTACTACACTGTTCACAGAAGGAAGTTCTGAAACACAAATCTGATAGTGCCACCACTTTGCTTATAAACTTTTAATGGCTGCTGATTACATACACGACAAGGCGTGTGTTTTCCTTTCATTAATTCCTCTCACCTATCCAAATGCCACAGTCCAGCAGAAATTGAGGCTGATACTCTGGAGAGGGGGTAACAGCTAAAGCCAGAATCTGAAATAAGTGAACACAAAGATGAACATCTCATCTTCTCAGCTTGGAGAGGGAGAACACGTAGAAAAATTTACAAGTAGTGGGCACAAAGTTGAAAAAAGATGAAAAAAGGTTCAAGACTATCTTTAGAAAAACTGAAGGAGTAAGTATGTGAGGGAGTAAAATTACGCTATTCCCATAACTCTGTAATCACACAAGTTTCCAAAACTAAAAATAGTCTCTTGTACTGCACTACTTGTATTTTGTACGAGCATTTTATTTTTCCAGTGCGGTTGTCTAATTTATTTCTTACTTATATTTCTATGCCCAAATAATCTTGTCCTACAAGGTATTTGCTTCTGCTTTTCCTCAAGCACATTACCAACCAGAGATTACAGATAAAATATTAACTTATCAGTGACTTTTTAACTTATCAGTGACTATATCTTAGTGTCATGTGTGTAGTGGACTTTTATTCAAGAATTATACACTGTTTCTCGGTCTTCTGACTAAGATCAACCGTGAAGAATTATATAAATGCTTATTATTTTTACTCAAGTAGCTTTTTAAATGCTTTTGTATAAAACTGAGCATCAGAAAACAGCATTAATCAGACACTACTGTTTCATGATATGCTATCAAGATGTGGTTCTTATTAAGCAATAAATATTCAAAACAATTTTAATCAAAATAATTTTTCTGGCAAAATTCTACATATTGGCAACAAGACTTATCTCGCTAATTTTTTTTTTTTTTTTTTTTTTTTGAGACGGAGTCTCGCTGTGTCGCCCAGGCTGGAGTGCGGTGGCGCGATCTCGGCTCACTGCAAGCTCCGCCTCCCGGGTTCACGCCATTCTCCCGCCTCAGCCTCCCGAGTAGCTGGGACTACAGGCGCCCGCCACCTCGCCCGGCTAGTTTTTTGTATTTTTAGTAGAGACGGGGTTTCACCATGGTAGCCAGGATGGTCTCGATCTCCTGACCTCGTGATCCACCCACCTCGGCCTCCCAAAGTGCTGGGATTACAGGCTTGAGCCACCGCGCCCGGCCAGCTAAGTTTTAAAAGTATGTACTTTGTAAAACAAAGAGACACTAAAGACAAATTAAGAAAATTATTTTAAATGAATCTACAGAGTTTTGGTATTCATCTTGCTGTCAAAAACGGGCACCTTTACATCCCTAAGTCACACTCAGGCAACTTCACCTCAAACTAAAAAAGAGCTCCTGTACTTATTATTACAATTCTATAATAGGTTACTTGACTATACTAGAGACTCACCTACAGTGAGAGTTTAAAAATTTTTAAATGGCCTAATGAAATGACACCTTTTAAACACTAGCCAAAAGTGCAACCTAAGTTAACAACTAATGCAACACTCAAAACATACATACTTGGAGTGGGCTTTTTTTTTTTTTTTTTTTTTTTGAGACGGAGTCTCGCTCTGTCGCCCAGGCTAGAGTGCAGTGGTGTGATCTCGGCTCACTGCAAGCTCCGCCTCCCGGGTTCACGCCATTCTCCTGCCTCAGCCTCCCGAGAAGCTGGGACTACAGGCGCCCGCCACCTTGCCCAGCTAATTTTTTGTATATTTAGTAGAGACGGGGTTTCACCGTGTTCGCCAGGATGGTCTTGATCTCCTGACCTCATGATCTGCCCGCCTTAGCCTCCCAAAGTGCTGGGATTACAGGCATGAGCCACCATGCCCGGCCCGGAGTGGACTTTTTAATAAAATAATTGAAGTTCTAGTACTGAATTATAATGTACTAATAGGCTTTTCTAAAATAAAGCAAATGAGATAATATTTAAAGGTCCCCTTTAGTCTATGTTTTGAATATTAATTCATTAGCTGCCTGAAAGTAACAGTATGTATCCATCTGTCATATTTTTGATATTCACTTAACTCAGCTTTATGCTTTTGCATCTCCAACTCTATAAAATGACTGAGGACTTTTAGTATATCTGAAAATGAAAATAGTATAATCAAATAGTAAAGAAGGTAATCATTTTTGTCAATTATTCAAAGGTTGAATTTAACACAAAACTATGTTTAATACCTAAGATTTTCATTTTAATGTGAAAATACAATTTGAGTGTTGAAAGCAATTATGTTGCCAGACTTTCCAGAACATTAAACTCAATATTCCCATATCCTGTACCCAGCACAAGGTACTTTTACCTAGGCTCCCCAAGGCACTGCAACAAATTCGCAAGTTTCCAAGGAATATTTTAAATTGTCAAGAAAAACAGTGATTCGTGTCAAATACCTTATGAACTACTACTAAGTTACATGGGGCACTTGAAAAATACTGAAATATATCAACTGAGAAAGTCTGGGAACTTTGGCAATATTTAATTTTAAAGTAGATTTTTAAAATAACCTCTATTTTTTTTGAAACGGTGAAGCACGTTTGTCATATTAACATGAGATAATATTTAATTTGTCAACCTCTGAACTTCAATTGAAAAGTAATTTACCAATCTAAAGACAGGAAAAAAACCCCACTTCTGAACACAAATTAAATTCTAAAATATATTCATTATGGCACTCACAGTACAGTACTAAGATTAAAAGAATGAAAATATATCCTGCCTCTCTGCCTACAGGACTCATTACAGCAGTTATTCAAACAGAGAACAGTTTTATAATTATTCTCCTTCTTTATTCAATCTTTTCTTAATGACAGGCCTTTCCCAATTACTTGTTCTGTTCATTAGCCAAGTGACCCCATATTTCCCTGACACATTTCAATATAAATTGGTTCCATCCAGGGTGCTATTCCCACCTCAGAACTAAGATAGGAATTACCTGTATTTATTTTGTCATGAAAGTCAGAAAATCCTTAAGTTGGAAGGACTTTAGGATAAGTGGATCTGTAAATGCAATGTTGAAAGAAGAGAGAGGAAAACAGAATTTTTAGAGGACAGAAAGCCCTGGTTCTGAGGGAGACAGAAAAAACTGACCTCCAGGCCAAGCTCTGTTTCTACCATTAATGACCACAGGCCAACTCAACTTGGATAACTTTCTTCATTTGTAAAACAAAAGGACTACAGTAAAATTTAGATCTGTTTCACAGCATCACTGAAGATCCAGTTAGAAATAGATTCTCAAGAGTACCCTGGAGATTCTATTCTAGCTCAGTAAATTGTAGTTGAAAATCGCAATCTGTGCAAGTGATTCTGGTAGACAGCCAGATTTCGGAACTGTGACAGACACTTTGAGTTGACTCACCCAAGTCAGTGCTAACTCCCTTTTTTCTTGCTTGCCTCTACTATGGATGCTAAAAAAAAAAAGGCTTAATATTCATTTTCCAGCTTTCCCTGAAGCTAGGAATGGTCTTTTAAATAGCTATGGCAAGTGATCCGTAAAATGAAGTCTGTCAATGCCACTAACCAGTCCCCTTTCCTCTCCCTTCTTCCTGCTTTTAATTCTGACTTAATGTCTATAGGTACAGAAGTATCTCGTTTCTATAACCTACATGCTACGGGTGGCAGAGTGGAAAGAGAAAAAAGGATACCAAGAACAGCTGGATCCACTGCATCCACCTAGACTTGTGTTGTGAGGAAAATACCCCCTTTTTGTTTAAACTACTATTAGCTGCTTGTAGCTGAAAGCATTTCTAAACGACATAGCAATGAAAGAGTAAATGATCTCAAATGAACAGCTCGGGTCTGATATTAAAGTTCTGATTTTAAATAATCTAATTGTCCAGAGAAGGATATCTTTCCACAGCATCTTTGACACATGGCTATCCAGACAATGATACACAGCTAAAGATATCATTCCAAAAGTTACCACAGTTTTACCAATTTCCTTTTTTTACATACATTTTCAGTTGCTTCAAGAGCAGATTCTGTTAAATTCAAGTTCGCAAACTGAATTAAAATGAATATATCCTATGGAAACACTGTACTTAAAAAGCCACACTGGGCCAGGTGCAGTAGCTCGTGAGTTCAAGATCAGCTTGGGCAAAGTGGCAAAATCCCATCTCTACAAAAATAGCTGGGTGTGGTGGCATATGCCTGGTAGTCCCAGCTACTTGTGGGGCTGAGATGGGAGGATCTCTTGAGCCCAGGAGGTCGAGGCTGCTGTGAGCCGAGATCATGCCCAGCCTGGGTGATAAAGTGAGACCCTGTGTCAAAAAAAAAAAAAAAAAAAAAAAGAAAGCAAGCCACGTCTTACATACATAATTTTTAAACGAATAAATTTAACAACACTTTGGTTTAGGAATGTCAGAAGGGCTAAATACCAGGGTATTCTTCACGCATCTTCCTTTCCCTTCCCCATCTTTCAGCCTAACTTACTAATCTGAAAATGAGAAGCGCTGTTTATGTGCAGGAAAGATGTCTTCTGCAAAAGTCACTAACAGGGGCCAACTTGGGGAAACCAGTGCACTGCTGCAAATCATCCTCTTTTCTAAGTAAGTGGGGCTCTGGCTAGTAAAACAACTGTCCTAAGGTTGAACTAGTATAAAAGAGAAAATAGTGGCCAACATATCCTCAAAACAGACCCTTCCATTTTGCCCTGTATCTAATTCACATTAAAGACAACTATTGCAGATGCATAAAATAGATCAATAAATGCTGACTGATCATGGCAAGGAAACAAGCTAGACAAGGCAGATGGTTCGGTGGCTAACTGGGAATGGATGAGAAGAAAGGGTTCAAAGAGGTGCTGCAAAAAACCACAATAAACTGAACAAACTTCCAGTTTTTCTATCAGGTAATATCACCTTTAACCTTCATGTAAATAATAACTTAATTGGGAATGCATTGATTTTCAAACATGTTTTGGTGAACTTTTCATTCAACCTACCAGTAATTGTTGGGTTGTTGTTTGCTACAGCCAGGGATCCTGTGTGGTTTCGGATGAGATTGTCTTGAGTCGATGGAAGGCCTGGAGCTGACCACGTTAGAGTATTGTATCCTGAAAGACTTTGCTGCTGCTGGTGCTGTTGTGATGGTGGAGGTGGAAGTGGCAATGGATGGCTGATAGCTGTATTTTGACCAGAGAATGAATTATCTTTAACTGGCCTAATAGTTGGAGCACTCTGTGAGGTAAACATTTGCCCATATGTATCACCAGCAGGCAGAGAGGGATATGAAACACTAGGATACGCAGCATTAGAAACAGTTGACATAGCATAATGACCACAAGTAGAGGGAAATCCCTGAGACGCAACAGAAGAGTTGGCAGAGTACATGGCTGGACTATTGTAGTGATTCACAAAAGAGGAGTATGGTTGGGAGGCACTCGTATGCAAATGGGATGCTGATGATGCAGCACCTTGGAAAGATCCTAGAGTGGATCCCACAATATGAGGGGCAGGAGGACCCCTGCTGTACATCTGCTGTGCTCCTGGTTGCTGGTTCACTGTGTTAACAGTCACATTTTGTGTTGGTACTGTATAGAGAGCAGAGTAGTAATCACCACACTGAGTATCCAATGGCAATGAGGTCATTTTCCCAGGTCCTTGAGAGTAATGTCCTGAGGGAGCAATATAGTTTTGATGATGCAATCCATATCCAGATGGAACCTGCATTTGATTCTGGGCTGGACCTGAAAAAGAAATGCAAGTATTTACAGGTATTGGTAAACACATAACTAATTTTTAAAAATAGTCCCCATTTAAATGTTGACCCAATTAACTTTCTTTTCCATAATCTCAACTTATTACAAAAGGTATACACTGTTATAGACCCATTATGGTAGCCAGCCTCCAACATGGCCCCCAGTGATCCCCAATCCTCCTGTTATCCACACCCTTGTGTAGTCCTCCTCCCTCACAATGTACCAGAACTGGTCTGTATGAACAACAGCATACGGCAGAGGTGATGATATGTCACTTCCATGTTAGGTGAGTCGAGCTCTGGCTCTCTTTCTCTCAGATACCTGAGTCTGAAAGAAGACAAGCTGCCAAGTCATGAACAGTCCTATGAAGAAGCCCATGCAAGGAGGAACTTAACTCTCTGGCCAACAGCCAAAGAGAAAGTAAGATCTGCCAACAACCACGACTGAGCTTTCATGCAGATCCTCCAAACTCAGTAGAATCTTGAGATAACTATATAGCCCAGCTAACAGCTTATCTCATGAGACACCCCGAGCCAGAACCACCTAGCTAGGCTGCTCCCAAGTTTATATTCCTGAGAAACTGTGAAATAAATAGTAGTTGTTTTAAGTTGTTAAGTTTGGGGGGTATTTTGTTATACAGCTATCAGCAAGTAATATACTCAGCCTGGAAGAAGTTTAAACTTTGAGACAGGCCAGGCACAGTGGCTCAAGCCTGTAATCCCAGCACTTTGGGAGGCCGAGACAGGCGGATCACGAGGTCAGGAGATCGAGACCATCCTGGCTAACACGGTGAAACCCCATCTCTACTAAAAAAATTCAAAAAATTAGCCGGGCGAGGTGGCGGGCGCCTGTAGTCCCAGCTACTCGGGAGGCTGAGGCAGGAGAATGGCATAAACCCAGGAGGCAGAGCTTGCAGTGAGCTGAGATCCGGCCACTGCACTCTAGCCTGGGCAACAGAGCCAGACTCCATCTCAAAAAAAAAAAAACAAAAAAACTTTGAGACAGGGTCTCGCTCTGATCCCAGGCTAGAGTGTGGTAGCATGGTCATGGTTCACTATAGCCTTGTTCTCCTGGGCTCAAGCAATCTTCTCACCTCAGCTGTCCGAGTAGCTGGGACCACAGGTGTGTACCATGGTGACCAGCTAATTTTTACTTATTTATTTTTTACAGAGACGGGTTCTCACTATGTTGCCCAGGCTGGTCTCCCATACACCACTGCCCAGTTAATGTTTTTAAATTTATTTTTTTGTAGAGACAGGGTCTCACTGTGTGCCCAGGCTGGTCTTAAACTCCTAGACTCAAGTGACTCTCCTCCCTTAACCTCTCAAAATGCTGGGATTATAGGCATGAGCCACTGCACAGAGCCAAAAATGTTTTCTCACTTTTTATTTTTCCTAACTATAAAAGCAACAATATACCCACTGTAGAAAAAAATTCAAACAATGAAGAGTATAAGGTAAAAATCTCTGTCTAGTAGCTTATATCCTATTTCCCAGATATAGTTACAGTTAATGATTATGCATCCTTTGTATATCCATGTATCTATGTAATGCATATGTAAGCACGTATATAATTTACTTGATTTTTTAAACACACAAAAGGATATTAGTTCTGCAACTTGCTTTTTACTTAATATATGCTGAATATCCTTCTGTATTAGCATATATAAATCCTCATTATTCTTTTAAAAATTTACATATAGTACTTCATTGTAGAGATATAACATTATTTACCAAATCTCCATTGATGAATATGTTGGGGATGAACCAATTTATATTTATGAGGTCAACATTTGTGATGAAGCTATAAGACAAATTTCTAAAAGTCAAACTGGAAGTTCAAAAGGTTTATGTTTTTAAAATTGACATTATTGGCAAATATCTCTTAAAAGGGCTATCTATTTATACCTCCCATCAATAATGCTTCAGATTGCCTCATCATCCCAACACTGACTATATTTTAATCTTTGCCAATCTGAAAAGTGAGAAACACTTTAGTTTACAGTAGTTAACTTTGTTTTTTTTTTTTTTTTTTTTGAGACGGAGTCTCGCTCTGCCGCCCAGGCTGGAGTGCAGTGGCCGGATCTCAGCTCACTGCAAGCTCCGCCTCCTGGGTTCATGCCATTCTCCTGCCTCAGCCTCCGAGTAGCTGGGACTACAGGCGCCCGCCACCGCGCCCGGCTAGTTTTTTGTATTTTTTAGTAGAGACGGGGTTTCACCGTGTTAGCCAGGATGGTCTCGATCTCCTGACCTCGTGATCCACCCGTCTCGGCCTCCCAAAGTGCTGGGATTACAGGCTTGAGCCACCGCGCCCGGCCTACAGTAGTTAACTTTGAATGATGCAGAGACTCTCATCTGGGTGTCTTCCTCTGCTGTTTGCTTTTTCTATAGCATTGTGATTTCCTTAATGATTTCTAACTGTTCTCACACAGCAGAAAATTCGCCTAATGTTATGTACTATAAGTATTTCCCCCAGGTTACTGTTATGTTTTGACTTTATTCATGGTATCTTTTGCTATCGTTTCTTGATTACGTAGTAAAATTCTTTTTTTATGCTTGACAAATTTTTAAATCATACTTAGTAGTGGTTTCTTCATTTCAAGATTGTAAAACTATAAAACCATGTTTTACTCTAATGTTCTATACCTTCATTTTTATGTATCTTTGATAAGTATAGCATATATTTTATCAATACCAACAAAACATTAATCCTAACGTTAATCTTATTAATATTACTACATTAAATATATTATATTATATGCCACTCACTGTTCTAAATGCTTTACATATATTAACTTCTTTAATCTTCTAAAGTACATAGTATTATTATACCCATTTATCAATAAATAAGCCACAAAAGTTAAGATGTTTAACACAGTTACATGCTTAGGAACTAACTGGGCTGGAATTTGAATCAGGCAGTCTGGCTCAAGTTCATGCTGTTAACCAATGATCTGCTGTCCTTTGCTACAAATGGCCAATTGTCCCAACAACAAAATTCTAGTTTTAGTTCCAATTACTTTTCTTTGGGTTTTGGGCAAATCTTAATTATCTTGGAATCTAGTTTTTCTGTCTTGTGGAAGAAAAGAGATTATCTGTGCCATATCTCAAATGAAAGGATAAGTTAACAGAAAATTGACAAGATGTTTCAGCTCCACTGACACAAGTACACAAAGGAAGTACCACTATACTCCTTGCCATAATAATGTATTAAAATACTTGTTTATAAAAGAGATAAGAATAAAGTTTACATTTTCCAATTGTTTTCAATTTCTTTTAAGTAATGTAATGGAATCTTCATTTCTGTTCATGTAATATAGATACTACGGCCAGCATAAAAATAACTTACACAGTCAAGCTGTAAGGGAAAAATATCATCTACTTTCCTCCTATAATTCCAAGAAGTATACAGAGAACAAAAATACTGATAACACTATTTTACTAGGTGCATAATTGACTTTTCTTTCAGAATATTTTAGATGGTAATAATTCATCTGAGAGAATTGATTTACTTAAGGAAACAAAGTCTGTTAGGAATCTTTCATTAACACGACAAAAGTAAAATGTTGTCCTCCTTTCTCCTATTTAAATATATTAAAAGATGGATTTGCTACCTTTCACTGTAGTCTCAGAAAAGTCTGCACTAGTAGAATTTATCAATGAAGAGCCAAGTCAGATTTAGAGAAATCTGTTCAAATTATCTACCCACTTAGTGATTGATTTGGCATATCCATGCTACATGATCTGAAAAGAGAAATCATCATCATGTCCTAACTATTCAAATGTCATTCTTTTAAAAATAACAGGAATGTTCTATCTGCTGAAATTTATGAGAAGTGAGTTGCCCACCAGAATAAGTCTATTTACTTTCTAGCTTATCAAAGAAAGGTACTACTCTGGGAAAACATGGGGGTGGGAATATCTAATATATCTAATTATATGTAGATGCTTACCATTCCATACTTTATATCAAGATCTAAATGTTCCCAATCTATAAAAAAGTATCTGAAAGTAATTAAAGTTAATAAAAAAGATGAATGTACATCATTTTTAACATGTATTCAGTATTTTTAAATTACTGAGATATTTTGCTTTTTTGTACTATTTCTTCAAAAACCATTATGTATTTTACACTTATAGCACTTCTCAATCTGATCAACCATATGTCAAGTACTCAACAGCCATGTATAGCTAGTGGTGACCACACTGGATGGTGAAAGTCTACAGCATATGTCTATGATTCCAGTTGTTTCTGCCTCTCATGATAATTAAATTTTCAGCCCTCAGTGTTTTTCCCCCTATTCTTTTCTCATGTACCTGTTCAATTTCTTTCCCATATTTATTTAAGCTCTATGTCTTCCAAATACTATATTCCAAGAAAGAACTATTTTACTATTTTTTCTTTTTCTTTTTTTGAGACGGAGTCTCGCTCTGTTGCCCAGGCTGGAGTGCAGTGGCGCGATCTCAGCTCACTGCAAGCTCCACCGCCTCCCGGGTTCACGCCATTCTCCTGCCTCAGCCTCCCGAGAAGCTGGGACTACAGGCGCCCGCCACCACGCCCGGCCAATTTTTTTGTATTTTTAGTAGAGACGGGGTTTCACCGTGTTAGCCAGGATGGTCTCGATCTCCTGACCTCGTGATCCGCCCGTCTCGGCCTCCCAAAGTGCTGGGATTACAGGCATGAGCCACTGTGCCCGGCCCGAACTATTTTTTCTAAGATTAGAGCAACACTGTGCATTATGTACATATATACACATATTATGTTTAACTTATCTGAATACAAAACTCTTGTAGTAATTATTCATCTGTGATATTTCTTGGGATTCAAAATGATCCTGCAGCATGTATGAAAAGACTGCTGGTATTTTAATACTTCTAAAATAGACATAAAAGTTGTGGAGGAGAAATTTATGTGGAGGAGAAAAGAAATTTGTTATGTCAAATTTCTGAAAAATAACTTCAGAAGTACTTCTCTTATCACAAATGTGATAGTCATTGTAAAAAAAAAAAAATACAGAAAGTGATCAAATAAAAATCATCTGTAATCTTCCTGAGATAACCTGTTAACATTCTTATATATACAAACCCAGTATTTTCTTTTGGCATATATATGCATAATTTAGTTAAGCAAAAGTGGGATTATAATGTATCTTTTAAATAATTTCTTCATTTAGCATGATTTGAATATCTTTCCATCATTATTTTTAACGTCTGAATAGTACTCCGTTACATGAATTTACCATATTTTAATCTATTTTCTATTTGCCATTTAGGTTTTCTTTTTTTTAACATAAACCACATAATAAACAGATCTGTAGGTAAATTTTTGTGTTCATTCACTTTACTAATAATAACTTCCTACCTGTTGCAATTGTTGGGTCAAGTCCCTAGTTGGCAGTTTAACTGTGCAGAAATGGGAGATGTCAGGATGCCCAGCAAAAACGGAGGTAGAGACCAGAATCAAAGTGGGCCCAGAAGCTAAATCTAGCAGAGACTTCAAAGTCTTTATAAATATATTCCAAAAACGAAAAGAAAATATATTCCAAAAATTGGGGGAAAATGTTGCCAGCAAATGCAGAGACAAGGGATATCAAGAGAAATGAAAACTATTCTAAAAATATTCAAAAGAAATAAATATGCTAAATGGTCTCTACAGCATGGCAGAAGACTTAATGAACCTTGATTAAGCTGATCAACCTTGAAGACTGGTCAAGAAAATGATCTCATCTAAGAAACTTAGAGGAAAAAAAAGACTGAAGAAAAATGAACAAAATTCGAGAGACCTATGGGACAACACAAAGCAGTCTAACACTTGTATAATCAGTAAGCGTGTAGTGGGCTAAAGAGTGGCCCCCTAAAAGATTATGTACACATCCTAATTCCTCCAATCCTGTGAAAATTATATGGAAAAGAGTGATTATTGCCTTAAATGATGAAAGACATGCTTAGGTTAAAGATCTTGAGGAGTCTCTCCTGGATTATTTGAGTGGGTCCTAAATGCAATCACATGTATCCTTATAAAATATACATACAGAAGAGAAGACATACACATAAACAGAGAGAAGTTAATGTGAAGTTGGAGCACAGAGTGATGTAGCCACAAGTGAAGGAATGCCAACAGTCAAGGACAAGTGGGAAGAGTCAATGAACGTATTACTCCCCTAGGAGCCTACAGAGGGAGCATGACCGCTGTGGTTTAAATGCTTGCTCCTCCAAAATTCATGCTGAAATTTCATCGCCATTGTAACGGTATTAAGAGGCTGTGCCCTTATGAATGCATTAATGCCACTATCACAGAAGTGAGATTGGTATAAAAGGGAAAGTCTGGTCTGGTCCCCTTTTCTCTGCCCCCACCTTTGCCCTTCTGCCACGTGATGTTTTCTGCCATGTTATGACACAGCAAGAAGGCCCTAACCAGATGCTGGCACCTTGCTCTTGGATTTCCCAGCCTCCAGAATTGTCAGAAGTAAATTTTTGTTCATTATAAACTAGCCGGTCTCAGGCATTCTGTCATAGTAGCACAAAATAGACTAAGAAGTAGTCCTGCCAACATCTTAATTTCAGACTTCTGGACTTCATAACTGCAGAAAAATACATTTATGTTCTTTTAAGCCACCTAGTTTATAGCCATTTGTTTCAGCAGTCCTAAGACATTAATAAAGATATAGAACAGAAATTCTCAAAGTGTAGCATACAAAACGCTAGCAGTGCCAGAAACTCTTTGGGGAAAATCCATGAGTAAAAACTATTTTCATAATAGTACTAAGATGATATTTGCCTTTTTCACTGTGTTGACAATTATACTAATGATACAAAAGCAATGATGGCTGCAATGTGAACCCTGGGGCACAAACTGAAGCAGTGGCACCAAGCAATACTAGCAGTTACTATATTCTTCACTACCATGCACTCACATATATTTTTAAGCCAGTTTCCCTTAAGAAAGTCTTAAATAAAGCAGTAAAAATTAACCTTATTACATTAAAAACAATAGTCTCTGTGAAACATAAAGCACTTTTATTGCACACTGAAATATAAATGTTATCTTCAGGAAAAGTACTTGTTTAACTTAGCTGTGAGTTCTATCATTGAACAAAACTTCAGCAAATAGAATATAACAATATATTAAAAGTAAAACACATCATGACCAAATGGGGTTCATATTAGGAATACAAGGTTGTTTGACCATTTGAAATACATTCAATGTGATTCAACATATTAACAGACTTAAGGAAACGCCATATAATCATATCAATAGATACAGAAAATGCATTAGATAAAACTTGGCATCCATTCATGATAAAAACTCTCAATAAACTAGGAAGAGAAAGAAACTTTCTTAACCTGATAAGCACTATCTACTAAAAACCTATAGCAAACCATACTTAATGGTAAGGAACAGACAGACTGCTTTTATCCTAACGTTAATTACATGCAAGGCAAGATGTCCTCTCTCATCACTCCTATTCAATAATGTACAACATGTAAGCCCCTTCAGTGAGGCAAGAAAAATAAATAAATAGTAGATAGACTGGAAGGGAGTTTAAAAAAAAAAAACTGTCTTTATTTGCAGAATGACATAACTGTCTAGGTAGAAAATCCCAAAAATATCTTCCAAAAAATGCCTGGAACTAATAAGTGAGTTTATCAAGGTCACAGAATATAAGGTCAATATATAAGAATCAATTACGTCTCTAAAGATCAGTTATAAACAAGGGCAATTGGCCGGGCGCGGTGGCTCAAGCCTGTAATCCCAGCACTTTGGGAGGCCGAGACGGGTGGATCACGAGGTCAGGAGATCGAGACCATCCTGGCTAACACAGTGAAACCCCGTCTCTACTAAAAATACAAAAACTTAGCCGGGCGAGGTGGCGGGCGCCTGTAGTCCCAGCTACTCGGGAGGCTGAGGCAGGAGAATGGCGTAAACCCGGGAGGCGGAGCTTGCAGTGAGCTGAGATCCGGCCACTGCACTCCAGCCTGGGTGACAGAGCGAGACTCCGTCTCAAAAAAAAAAAAAAAAAAAAAACAAGGGCAATTAAGATTTTAAAAAACAATATCATTTATAATAGCACAAAAAAGAAGTACTTAGATATGTAAGTCTAATGAAATATGTTCAGAACCTATATAAAGAAAACTACAAAGCACTAATGAAAGGAATCAAGGATTTAAAGAAATGGAACGACATACCGTGTTCATGGATTAGAAGACTTGATATTATGATGTAACTTATCTCAGTTTTGATCTTTAGATTCAATGCAATCATAATAAACAACACAGCAGGCTTTTTTTTTGTAGATATCAACAAGCTGATTCTAAAATTTCTATGGAAATGCAAAGTTACTAAAAACAAACAAAAACTGAAAAGGAACAAGGCTGGAAGACTCACATTACCCAATTTTAAGGTGTACTTTATAGGTTACAACAATTTAAAAAGTGTGGTATTGGTGAAAGGACAGATAGACAGAATGCAACATAGTCTAGAAACAGACCCACAAAAATACAGTCAACTGATTATTGACAAAGGTGCCAAGGCAATGCAATTGAGGAAAGATAGTTCTTTCAACAAATGGTGCTGGAATAACTAGATATTCACATGTGAAAAAAAGAAAAGAACTTCAACATATAATAAACAAAAATTAAGTCAAAATGAATCATAGACCGGGTGTGGTGGCTCATGCCTGTAATCCCAGCATTTTGGGAGGCCTAGGCGGGCAGATTACCTGAGGTCAGGAGTTGGAGACCAGCCTAGCTAACATGGTGAAACCCCAACTCTACTAAGACTACAAAATGAGCTGGACATGGTGGTGCATGCCTGAAATCCCAGCTACGCGGGAGGGCTGAGACAGGAGACTTCACTTGAACCCGGGAGGCGGAGGTTGGAGTTAGCCAAGATAGCACTACCGCACACCAGCCTGGGTGACAAAGTGAAACTCCCATCTCAAAAAATAAAATAAAAAATAAAAAGAATCCTAAATCTCATTGTAAATTAAACATTTAAGAGAAAATATAGATTTTTGAAGGGAATCTGGGATTGACAATGAATTCTTACTATAGAGGTGAAACGGGCAGCTCCCGTTGGCCCTCTGAAGGTGTGCTGAAAACTCAACTTGCAAAAGGCAGATTAACAGGAGAAAAGACATACAAATTTATTTAACATGTAATACATGGGGGCTTTCAGAATGAGACGCAAAGATAGAGGAAATTGTCCATTTTTATGCTTAGGTTCAACAAAGTATGGACAGCCATGCAAAAGTATAATTGGATAAAAAGGCTATAATCTAATGTGAACAGACTGAATGGGGAAACCCAGGAAGGCCTATCTGTTTAGTTTCTTTTTTTTTTTTTTTTTTTTGAGACGGAGTCTCGCTCTGTCGCCCAGGCTGGAGTGCTGTGGCCGGATCTCAGCTCACTGCAAGCTCCGCCTCCCGGGTTCCCGCCATTCTCCTGCCTCAGCCTCCCGAGTAGCTGGGACTACAGGCGCCCACCACCTCGCCCGGCTAGTTTTTTTTTTTGTATTTTTTTTAGTAGAGACGGGGTTTCACCGTGTTAGCCAGGATGGTCTCGATCTCCTGACCTCGTGATCCGCCCGTCTCGGCCTCCCAAAGTGCTGGGATTACAGGCTTGAGCCACCGCGCCCGGCCCCCTGTTTAGTTTCTTCTTGGCCTGCGCACACATTCTTTCCTCCTGCTTATGGGGCAGGACCCTCTCTGGAATGGGTTTTATGACCTACAGTCGAACAAGGTAGGTGAGATAATTACAGCCAGTTTTTACAGATAGGACAGAGGGAAAGTTAGAGTAATATTTTTAGGTTTTATGGCTTGCTTTGGGGAAAAAAGGTTCCAGTTTCTATGACCTGCTTTGGGGAAAAGGGAATCTGGTTTCTAAGGCTAGCCTCGGGAGAACAGGACTGAGAGACAGGCGGCAACAGAAAGTTAGAGAAAAACTTTTGCTTCTGAGGCCTTCATTTTGGAGTTTTGTTCTTTCTTTCTTCTCTTTCTTCTCTCTCTCTCTCTCTCTCTCTCTCTCTCTCTCTCTCTCTCTCT